>NC_138528.1:89145286-89184757 GCF_964234715.1 Podarcis melisellensis | reverse complement strand
ATGCAACAGGAGTTCACAGTGCCTGGGTTCAGCCCTCGCATGCGGTACTGATTCACCACTGCGGTGTGAAAAGAGGAAGCTGAGCCCGGGACACCAGCCAAATAGGCCGGGCAGCTCCCTTCACAGTAATTCCCATTGTAACCATGTGGCGCTATGATCCAGTCATTCCATCCAATGAGTCTAAAGTCAATGAAAAACTGTTGCCTGCAACATAAATTGGTCCTGCCATCACACTCCAGGCCTCTTTTCCGGATTCTGTGCTTGTTGTCAGCCAAGCGGGCTTGCACCACTAAAAAAGGCCGGTGAGACTCGTCCCCGGGGTCCACATAAATTGGCAGCACTGAATACTCTTCGCAGCCTTCGCACTGAACATCCAAGTTCAGTCTTCTTTCCCCTTTCTCAAACAGAGCCTGGATTGGTTCTGTCATGGGAAATGTGTGCCAGCCACTTCTTTTGAGATCAACTTTCTTTTCAACCACATTCCACTTGCTGCTAGTGTCCGGGTCTTGGAAATACACTTTGACTCTTACTTTCCGCCGGCTGCCTTTCTCCAAGACATATGGAAGCAGCTTCAAGTAAAGCCACAGGTTGGCTTGAACCACAAACAAGTTCCGATTCCCTTCGTTGGAAATGAAGAAATAGAGGCGCACTCGAGAGGAAGCCAGGTCATCTAAGATGCAAGGGGGAAGAAATGCCGTTAAGTTCAAATAGGTGTGCTGCTTTGCTTTGTTTTTAAAGGAAATATCTGCAGCAAATTACTAAATGCCAAAAAAGGTAATAATAATGTAAATAAATAAAATGACCAAAGGTAAATAGATAAGTGTAAATTGCAAAGTGAGCTTGGCGGCTGAGTCAGTATTTATAAACCCATTGCTAAGTGAGTTCCCAGAGAGAAACTAATCAGGCTATAGGTGAAAAAAATACCAGATCCTTAGAAATCAGCAATTAAGGTCAGAGAGATTGAGAGCCATGAAAGGAAACCTGTGAGCACCTGGATAAGTGCTAATTAGTGGCGTGTTTTTTTAAGTGTTGGCCTGGCAAAGGCAGACTTCATGTATAATTTTCCCAGAAAGCACAGGTTGCTAACAATCAGAGAACATTTTGCAGAGAAAGGATTTGGTTACAATTTAGATGTGCTGTAATCTCACCCAGCAGCCCCATGATCCTTGGGAAATACAGGCTCTTAACTAGTCCAGTTAACTAAGGCCACCTTCTTAGGTAAAGGTAAAGGGACCCCTGACCATTAGGTCCAGTTCTGGCCGACTCTGGGGTTGCGGCACTCATCTCGCTTTATGGGCCGAGGGAGCTGGCGTACAGCTTCCGGGTCATGTGGCCAGCATGACTAAGCCGCTTCTGGCAAACCAGAGCAGCGCACGGAAATGCCGTTTACCTTCCTGCCGGAGCGGTACCTATTTATCTACTTGCACTTTGACATGCTTTCGAACTGCTAGGTTGGCAGGAGCAGGGACTGAGCAACAGGAGCTCACCCTGTTGCAGGGATTCAAACCGCCAACCTTCTGATTGGCAAGTCCTAGGCTCTGTGGTTTAACCCACAGCGCCACCCGCGTCCCACTAGGCCACCTTCTTACTGAAGTATAAATCAGTGTCTATCTGGACTGCCCCGTACTGAACTGCAGGTGGAGACATGCTATACCGTACAAACATACTTCATGAACATACATAACTAGGTGTCAGGGGACAGGTTCTAGGCACCCACCACCAGCTAGCAGCAGCCAGAGAGTTGACATGCAATGCCATCCATGGACTAGCAGGCAAATGGGTGTTGCCTGAGGGAAGATGGAGGCTATTGGTGCAGTGCCCCATTCAACTAATGGGTCAGCCTCTACTGCTCTTGGAAAAGTTAATGGTGTGTGTGTGTGTTTACCACAGGTACCAAGCGTACACCCCAAGCATAATGACTTATTACAAATCCCACTAATATTGCTCAGTGAGCTAAGCAATGCTGACTTGTGCCCAGTATCTCTTCATGGAAGAAATAGCTCAGTCAGTAGAGCATGAGACTCTTAATCTCAGGGTTGTGGGTTCAAGCCCCACATGGGGTGAAATATTCCTCCATTGCAAGGAGTTGGACTAGATGACACTCATGGTCCCTGCCAACTCTACAATTCTACGAGTCTATGAAAAGCCAAAGCTACAGCATTTGGTTGCTACCTTCTCATTTGTACTTCTATTTTTTATAATATGAACAACAAATGGGAGGAGCTGTCAAACATGTCACTGACATCTCTTAACCTAAACCTTTCTGACCCCTGTGGTTATAATCCTATGCACACTTACCTAGGAAAGTGCCATTGAACTCAGCAGGACTGATTTCTAAATAGGCATGCACAGGATTGGTCCAATCATGGCTTCACCTAATATTCTTCATTCAATTCCATTTCATCCAGTATACCAGAAATAGAAACCTCAGCACTGCCATTGTCATCTAGAACTACTGAATCCTTGTTACAGTGCCATTTAAATCTGGTCCAAAAGGGATGGCACAATTAGCTGGGTGGTTGAGCTTTGTGTACAGAAGATCTCAGGTCCAATCCTCAGCATCTCCAGGTGGGGCTGGGAATGTCCCCTGCATGAAGCTCTAGACAACCACTGCCAGTATCAACAATAGTGAGTTAAATGAACCAATAGTCTGACTCCGTATAAGGCAGCTTCAGCTGCTCCTAATCATGGAGTTCTTGTGATCTTCTCATAGTACTTTATCATTTCAAATGAGCGTGTATTCTTATCATGTGCTTTCTGGGACCCCGGCAGAAAGAACACCTTGTATACCATATGAATTATTGTATGTGTCTCAGCGCCACACCACTGGGCATCCTACACCCTATAGCAGGGATAGGGAACTAGTGACCTTTCAGGTGTTGTTAGACTCTAACTCCCATCTTCTTGGACTCCTGGCCATGCTGGCTGGAGCAGCTGGGAGTTGGAGCTGAACAGCCTCTGGAAAGCCACCTCCCTTGTCCTCTAGGCATCCAAAACATAGCTCTTGACCTGCATGCAGCTTGGAAACTTATAAATATAGTAAGCAAGTAATGGACAAGCAAAACACACAAGCCAAGTATTTTTGATGGTGATAAAGAGAAAGTAATAAATGAAGTGAAAGAGGGAGAAAGAGAAAGAGAACTAATGGGTTTAATAGAGCCATCCACCGTCCACCTATCTATTCTTGCAGCACGTCTCTTCATCCATTCAGCTATCCTCTCCCCTGAACCTGCAGCTCTTACAGCGGTTTTTGGACTTTCTACCTTAATGGAACCTTTCCCATGTCACGTGGTCTGCTGAAAAGATTCCTGGCTATCTGCCATAGATTCCTAGCACGTGGAAATGAATTTAGGGGCACATGCCTTGCAAAAACTCAGCCCATGTGGGCACAGTTAGGGATGGGGAATCAGTGACCCTCCTGATGCTGTTTGATACCAACTCTCATCAGATGGGTCATAAAGGATAGAACTTCTGGACCAACTAAGCTTTCCCAGCCCAGCCCTAGACAAACTGAGAATGTAGCTTTAAACACTGTGGCTGCATTCTGTGAGGAATGAAAGCTTGTTCACCACTGCTGAACTTCACTGATAATCCCCTAATAAGCTTCCAATGAACCCTCAAGTTATACTGTAAAACAGTTCAAAAATGACAATCTGTTGTATGCATTGGTGGAGAAGCTTAGAGGTAGACAGAGAGAAACTAAAGCATTCTGGTAGACTAGCTAACAAGCTGTAGTACCTAACTGAAGAAGCATACATTAAAAAGAAAATCTACACTTCTGTAGTTAGGGATACCAAAGGAGATATGGTATAGGGTAGGTTACTGAGCAAGAGCATCTTGCTCAAGTTGATAGGATGAGTGGATAAAGAAGATGGAGAGCAGATACTTATGGCATTTTAGATAGATGAGTGAAAATCAGCCTGAGAGTGATGAAATGACTGTTTCAGAACCAAACTTAGATTGACTAAACCAGGAATGGTGGATGGATGGAGGCAATGCTATAAAGACTAGATTACCATTAAAGAACCATGGAGAGGCATAGTACCAAAAGAAGCAAAATGGATGTTACAAGAAACTGAGATTAAGTTGAACAGATATTGTTGATGAGTGGGTCCCATGTGGCAATTATAGTGCATGGGCAAATACAACAGGGGTGACTGTATACAGTGGATTTGTGGGAAATAAATAAATTAATAGGCTGGTTCAGTACCAAACTATTCATGGTTTGAAAGTGTGTGTGAATGGATGAGTATGGAATAAGGAAATAGAAAACAATAAAGAGGTATGTGATAGGTTTAAGGATAGAGGGGTGCATATAAAACTCAACATCATATATAGTGGGATGGATGGGATCACCAAGTGGGTACTGTATGCAAGATCATAAGATTTAGAATACATGGAGAGTGTAGGTCAACAAAGGGGATTAGATGACATGGGTTGGACAGGTATGTGCAGCAGAGGAAGGAAGAGAAGAATATACCTGAGGTTAAATGAGATGCGGAAGGAGGTGACTGAATGAGTGGGATGTTAGTAGAAAGGTAAATAGGTGGGTGTACTGAACAGGCATATAAAATGATGCCTATGTGTGACAGGTACCTGACTGGTATTGAAAGTGAGCATAGGAGATGAATCCATGGGTGAGTTAGAGGATGGATGGATGCAAAAAGGTATGAGGATAGATTACTGGATGAAGAGAAGAAGTCACACAATGTTAGGGATGGAAGGGTAACTATCCCGTAGGACACTGGAAAATGGAGCATGTGGATAAGGAACAGATAAGGAGGCGGATAAGAAGAGATGGGTGGCATGAGAGATAGTGAATGGGTCATGGGAAGGATATACCCATGTGAGTATAGGAGAGGTGCCTGAGAGTACCCTGTATGGATGTATAAGTCTGGGGAAGGGAAGGCTCTTCTTAGATGGATGGGTGAATGAGCTGGCACAGTAGATGTGCTGGAATAAGGACCAGTAAAGTGAAGGAGAGCACAGAGTGTAGCCGCTAATGCAGATGAATAAACAAGGTAAGTGAGAGGGATGCGCCCCTGGTCTAGAAGGGTGCTGTACATGTCAAAGAGACAATGACTTGATCTGCATGACAAGCTAACAAATGAAGGGATGAAGGCAAGAATGAGATTTACATAAAAACCAGTGAGGCAGGAATCCGGCCTGCAGGGCAAATAAATTAATGGGGTGCTAGTGAGCTAACAAAGCAGAGACATCACCTTGTCAACAAAGGTCCATATAGTTAAAGCTATGGTTTTCCCAGTAGTGATGTATGGAAGTGAGAGCTGGACCATAAAGAAAGCTGATCGCAGAAGAATTGATGCTTTTGAATTATGGTGCTGGAGGAGACTCTTGAGAGTCCCATGGACTGCAAGAAGATCAAACCTATCCATTCTGAAGGAAATCAGCCCTGAGTGCTCACTGGAAGGACAGATCCTGAAGAGAAGACTCCCTGGAAAAGACCCTGATGCTGGGAAAGATTGAGGGCACAAGGAGAAGGGGACGACAGAGGACGAGATGGTTGGACGGTGTTCTTGAAGCCACCAACATGAGTTTGGCCAGGCTGCGGGAGGCAGTGGAGGACAGGAGTGCCTGGCATGCTCTGGTCCATGGGGTCATGAAGAATTGGACACGACTAAACAACAAGTGAGCTAACATAAAGTAATCGGCAAAAGAACGAAAACAGATAGGACAGGATAGATTGGGCGGGTAGACAGTGCTGGATTGGACAAACTGCGTCCAAAACAGAAACGTTTAACTTCAAGGTTGCAAGGTGCGGGGCGGGGGCATGTGCCTGGGTGGGAGGCCGAGAAGGGTTTCTGGAGGTCAAGAAACTGCTGGAGGTGGGAGACTGGATGCTTAGGGCATACAGGCCGAGGAGGGGAGGTGATGGGCGCGGAGGGCAAAGAGGTCAAAGCGGGCTAGGTCGACGCGCGGGCGGCCCACCTGTCTCGGCGAAGCTGATGATCTCGGAGAGCTGCTCGTGCGCCGCGGGGCCGCCGCTGGCCTGGCCGTCCAGGCTGGGGATCTCGACGCGGCCGTCGTCGCGCACCTTCCCGGCGTGCAGCTTGCGCAGCGCCGTGACCATGGCCGCCTTGGGCACGGCGTGGGTGATGTTGGGCCGCTCTCGCATCTGCAGGCGGCTCAGGATGTGCCGCTTGACGGCCTCCAGGAAATCGCCGTCCACGGCCCCGCGCTCCTCGGGAGGCCTCCGGAAGCCGCACGAGGTGCAAGTGTCCTGCTGCGGGGCGGCTCCGGGAGGGGTCGGCGAGGCACCGGCGCCCAGCACCAGCCAGCAGGCGGCCAGCAGCAGGAGCAGCAGCAGCGCGGCCAGGGCCCCCCTCCGAGCCGCCCCGTCCATGCCGAGCTCCAGGCAGGTCCGGCGCGGCGATCCGAGCCGGCGAGCGCCCGAGAGGGATGCGCGGCGCTCAAGGGGGCGCTATGTTGGGGAGGACAGGGGGAGGCCGGCGAGCCGGATCCGGGCGTCCCCCTCGGCTGGCCAGCCAGCGAGCAGGTCGGCGGGAGGCAAGGCGGCAAGTTGGGAGCCGGTCCGCCGAGAGCGGCAGGGCGGGGGGCGGGCGGAGAGGGTGCGATCCCGGAGAGCCCGAGTCCCCCGGCGGCCTCCCAGCGGTCAGTTGCCAGCGGGCATCTCCGAAGCCGACAGCTCCTGCTTCATGGTTTCAGTTTGTTCGCCTCCAGCTCGCGCAGAGTCCAGCCAAAAAGGAAAAAGAGGGGTGGGGGGAGTGCGGACACCGGGGGTGGGTGGGGAGGAGGGCGATCTTTTTTAGTCCAGAGTCATCGGAAGGCCAGAGGGGAGGGGGGAGGGGTGGCGCGGAGGATCAACTGGGCAGCTTGAGAGAGTCAATCCAATTTATCGCGGCGAGCTGGGCGCACTCCCGGCAGCGGTGCCTCCCTCTGTCCCTTTGCCACAAGGCTGGGGGGCGGGTAGAAGGGGAAGCCAGCCAACTCTCGTCCGCGCGAAGCGAGCGGTCCCTCGTTGCGCTCCGCGGCTGCGTCTCCTTCGGCGCGGGTAGCGCGCGCCCTGCCTAGCTCGCTCGCTCTCCCTTCTGCGCCCGCCGCCGCAGCCTCGGTTCGCCCGCCTCTGGCAAAGCGAAGTTAACCTGAAAGCCAAGAGCGGGCAGCGCGCAGGAGGAGGAGGAGGGGAGGGGAAGGCGGCGGCGCGCGCGGGGGGGGGACGACACTCAGTCGGATCCACAAAGGCGGGTACTCCCTCTCCCCCACACTTTCCCCTCTTTTGCGGGAGGGGGGTCAAGTTGGGGCTCCAGCCCAGCCGATGGGGGCCCTTTCTGGAGATCCCGCGATCATGCAGCTGTCCACATTAAATCAGTTAAATAAAAAAACATACAAGTAGTAATAGTAGTAGTAGTAGTGTTTAAAGCCCCGGAAGAAAGCGGGCAAGAAAAGCTCCAGAAGCGACTGGAAATCGAAGTCAGCAGGTCCTGCTTCAAAGTAGCCGTCCGTTCAGGCTTTCCTTCGCATTCAGCAAATCCCGCCCTTCTTGTTATTTGGCACTGGGCTTCTCGTGAGTAAAAAGGCAGACCCACCGCGCTGCCTTCCTGCCGCGGTTGATCTTTGCCTGTGCCTTCTTGTGTTTTATTCTCTCTCTCTCTCTCCAGCTCCTGAACCTGACGTTCCGCCTCCGATCGCCAAGTGGAAGGTCTCGGTTGGAGAAGCGCCTTGTTCTTCCTCGCTTATCTGCCTCTAATCTCCTGGCGACAGGTTTAACCCCCCCCCCTTTCTTTCTTTCTTTCTTTCTTTCTTTCTTTCTTTCTTTCTTTCTTTCTTTCTCTTTTCTTTTCTTTTCTTTTCTTTTCTTTTCTTTCTTTCTTTTTGACCTGCCAAATCACAACATTGGGCCACTTTTCTACAGAAACTTTTATACAGAAGTTAAAACCACGTGGGATCTCCAACCTATAACAGACTAGGCGCCACAGGCTCTGCACTGTCGAGATTAAGCATTTTCGCCTGCAGGCTTCTGCAGCAGCAACTTCCTGATGTGGAAATATTAACTATGCTTGTTCCTTTAACTACGCCCCCACCCACCCCGCGACAGCCATTCAATACTGAGAGGGAGAGAAGGATATTACGTGGAACACTCATTTGTCCAACACTCATTGCCAGCGAAAAGGAGGAATCCGGATAAAGTTAGCAGCAGCGCAATTAAACTAATTAGCCGGTGAATGGCGCGGTGGTTGAGAGCATGAGTTGCGATGTCTCTGGCTGAAACTCCAGCTCAGTCGAAGCGAGGTGGTCTCGGGGAAGCCGCATTCGCCCTCCCCTTTCAGGGCCCTCTCTGTGCGATATGGGGAATGGCAACAGCACTAGCCTACCTTGCAGGGCTGTTAGAATCACAGAATCATATAATTGTGGAGTTGCAAGGGACCCTAAGGGTCAGCTAGTCCAAGAAATCTCAACACGCGATTCCCCGTCCAGTTTGAAACCATGCCGGACGCTGCTTAGCTTTGCAAATGTGCTAGCAGTTTTATTGCTCCGATCGCTGAGCTAATGTGGCTAAAACGTGGAAGAGGTCCGTGGCACTTTCAGAACCTAAAGCAGTTTCTTATGGTATACAAGCCCCCTGGTCTGTGGGCCATGCTGCCTTGGGCTTATTGCAGACGTAGTCCAGAAACATCTGGAGGGGATCATCCGGCTGCCCCCTGAGTTTTTCAGGACTGGGACCTCTCTCTAGGAGCGCTGCTTTTGTCTGTTTTGGAGCATGTTTGGCAAAAGCATACTGATAAGTGCAGTTCCAGCCGAAGTAAAGTATGTTCAGTATGATGTTTCGGTCTATGGACCCGTGTGTCGGCGGGCATGCTATCAATGGTTACGTGGAGACTGAGACCTAGGTGCAACTCCCATTGCAGCGGGGTGCGGGGGCTGGCAGCTTGGGTGGCCTGGAGCACGTCACTCCGCCTTGTTCCCCATATGTCAAAATAGAAATAACAGTCCCCTACCCTTCTTGACTGGAGATGAGCATTACAAGTCTGGAAAGCTCATCGCCAGTGTCCGAAGAAGGCCTCGCCCATGAGTTGCACGCAGGTGCGCAGAGGCTGCCTGTATGTAGGAAGTGCAACAAGGCGCAACTGCACGTGGGTGGATGCGCTCAGCATGAGATCTATATATACCGCCTCTTTCTATGGGAAAATAGCAGGGTGGGAATTAATCCTCCGCTACTCGGAGGTCTGGCACTGGGCAAAGGGGTCGCCAAGCTTTGTTTTTCCCTGCAGAGGACCGTTTTTTCTGGTTGCTTTTGCTCACAGAATTGACCTCGAGAATAATGTCCCTACCTATCCAGATGCAACGAGAAAGCGTGGGGAGGAACCACTGCTAGGCTCCTAAAAGTGGAGAGGAAGACTGGAGAAAGGGAGGAGAAGAGAAAGAGAAGGCGAGGGGCGCGCCTTTTCTGCTTGTTGATATTCTGGGGACATTCTCGCTTCGGTCGCCGCTGCCTCTTGAGCCGCTCCTCTCTCCTCGGGGAAATCCCTGGCTTTTCTCAACTCTCCGCCGTGCTTCCCCCACCTCCTTGGAACCCAGCGCCGGTCCTTTTCTCCCCCTATCTAATGCGGAGGGCGAAGGGGTTGGCCTGCTTGTGCACCCCACCCCCAGCCTGGCACCGCCTCAGCGCGCTGGGCTGTGCAGCCTTGTGCGTCCCTTTGGCTTGCCTAGCGGAATCCTTAATGGCCAGCCTCAAGCTCCGAGGGGGCGGCCGAGAAACTCAGGGAACGGGGGGGAGAGGAGGAGCGGCGCTGCGCTTGCACCTGGCACTGCCAGTGGGAATCTTGCCCTTAGCTCGGGCGACAGCGAGCCAAAAGAAACGAACACCCACCCAGCGAGCGCACGAAGCCAAAACGCACAAAACACCGCACAAAGGCGAGCGCTCCCCGAAGGCGAAGAGAGAGCGCTGGCCAGAAACGAACACGCACACGCACACACGGTGCAACGTCACATCCTCAGCACGCTTTCCCCTCCAGTTTACTTTCCCCGACAGGGCTTCTCTCACCAAGTCCTTCCCGGCAAAGCAGCATTTACGAGCCACAATAATAACAAAAAGAGCGCACAGCCTAAACACAACATCAGCCCAATTGCACGCACAGGCTCCCCCTCCCCTGCAGTATGCAAAACCTGATCGGTTGGCAACTTTGTGGCTAGTAGAATGGTTGGCATCTGTCTCTCTAGGGGAGTGAAATTGGGTGGCTGATATTATAATCGCCACATTTAGCACCGGGGGGCATAGCCGGGGGAGGGGCAGGGAGCAGCTGCCCCCCCATCAATACAAATTAATACAAACCTGAGGTTCTGCCCCCCCCCCCACAAAAATCCTGGCTACGCTCATGCCGGAGGAAGCTACCTGTAACTAACCACGCACGTGAGTTAAACCAAAGTGCTGGAACTTTTACGGTCGTTCTTTATCATTCGGCTCCGTCCATGCGCCTTTCAGAAATGCTCCCACCATTGTGATTTAAAGCAGACATGGCACGGAGTCCTATATGGGTCAACGCAGAAGTACGGGCCCACTGAGCGCAATGGGGCTTTCTCCCGGGTTCAGTGCCTAGGGAAAGAGCCTTGCAGAGCAATCCCATAGCTCGTTTACTCAGAATCAAGCCCCACTGAGTTCGAGGGGACTTACTTCCAAGTAAATATGCCTGGGATTGTCTCGAGGCTTTCAGCTGATCCGGAGTCAGGCAGCGCTCGCGTGGCTATTTCATTTTGCCGCTTGGATCTGTTTGGCGCGCGCTCCGGTTCTCAGCATCACCAGCAGCGCCTCCCTCGGACAGGCCGCCACAGAACACAACGCGCCAGGAAGGACGCACAGGCAGGATGACACCGAAGAAATACCACACACTCTCTCTCTCTCCTCACACGCACATACACACGTTGCCCATAACTCAAAGGGCATTCCCGGGACAGGCTTGGCGGGGAGGGGCACATATTGCGTCACAGACAGAGCTGCGATCACACCTGCTAAGTAAGAGAGGCAGGGGAGACAGTTTGCCAAGGCTCTGCGCTTGTAGAAGCAGCAGTTTGCTCACCTGCTGTTGTGGGCAGGGCAGGCGCCTTTTCCCTTTGGGGCTCAAGCCTCGGCCCGGGTGGGGTGATTGCTTTACAAAGCAGGTGAAAGCGACGCTGCCGGGCACAGGCAGGCGAGCGATCGTCTTCGCGATACCACGGTGGCGGCGGCGGCGGCGGCAGGCAGCCTCTGGCATGGAAACTTTAGGCAAAGGGCTCCGCCTGTCGCTTACAGCTGGAAATGGGCCAGCTGTCTGAATGCGCCTTTTCTCCCTCTCCTTCTGGGGCAGTTTTATGTTAGCATCGGCGCCGCGTCAAGGCGTGTGATGGCAAACAGATATGTTAATGATAAAGTTGCACGCGCGTGAACACACGTGCGCTCATTGTGCAATCTAATAACCCTCTGGATTGCGTCGCCAAGGTGGTGCTCTCCCGACTACAACTCCCATGAGCTGCAACCAATATGGCCAATGTGTCTGGGATGGTGGCAGCTGGAGTGCAACATCTGGAGAGATGTTGGCTACTCCTGATGCAAAGGCAGCCCAGTGCCATTTCCATCGCTCTCCCATGCTTTTCTGTGTCTTTTACTTCAGCCTGTTTATCCTGAAGAAGCACCACTTAGGGGTTTTAAAAGTCCCACAGACTTACTCCTAAAAGTGCTCTCAGACAGCAACCTGCATTAGGAAACTTCTTGCAATGCATATTATTATTATTATTATTGACTTTCTTCAGAGCAAAGTGTAAGGAAGATGAAGAGGTGAAACTGGGTCTTCCCAGCCTCCTTCATGGTCATGGTGCCAGAGGTGCCACCTGCATGAGGTAATTGGGTCAAGTGCTATGACCCTCCTAGCAGAAATCTGGGTTAATCTCCAATCTCCAGATCAGATTTCTACTCACTTGACAGAAACAGATTAAATCACATCTGATCAGAAGCTTCTTAAGACTATCTTCCAGCCCACAGCAACATTTCAGCAGACCGCCCCTCGTCGCCCCTCCTCACCTTGAAAGCTCAGCACTCTCTTGCTACCCTCTGGCAGACGTTGAGGTTTGGGGTCTGAAACTGCAAGAAAGAAACAGATGAAAAATATAAACACTATTGGGTGTACAGTGGTACCTCGGGTTACATACGCTTCAGGTTACAGACTCCGCTAACCCAGAAATAGTGCTTCAGGTTAAGAACTTTGCTTCAGGATGAGAACAGAAATTGTGCTCCAGCGGTGTGGTGGCAGCAGGAGGCCCCATTAGCTAAAGTGGTGCTTCAGGTTAAGAACAGTTTCAGGTTAAGTACGGACCTCCAGAACGAATTAAGTACTTAACCCGAGGTACCACTGTATACACCAAAGGCATTTTTATAGGGGTTAGAGGCATAACCAATGAAGCCCTGTTCGCTGGCATCTTCCTAGAACCTCCAGGCTTGCTTATTCCCTGGCCAGGAGCCAACAATTTTGTCATGAAAGGGCATAAAAGGTGAGGAATCGTTGCATAACGGCTTGAGTGTACAGGTAAGATGAATAAAGGAGCATAGGAAACTGCCTTGTACCTGGTCAATCACTCCATCTAGCTCTGTATTGTCCAGACCACACTGACTCTCCAGGGCCTCTCTCAATCTTACATGGGGATGCCAGGGATTGAACCTGCAACCTTCTGCATGCAAAGCAGATGCTTATACCACTGGGCTACAACCCTTCCCCTTCAAATATATGTGCTAGTGTTGTATTACTTCTTATTGGCCAGGGCGGGATACTGTATACATACATTTCCTTACTCATTGACAAATAAAAGGGCTACATATTTACTTTTTTAAAAGAAAGCTGAACATTCTACCACAAAAGTGGAGACAAGGCTCCCAAACCTTTAATAGCTGTAGCTTGTCATGCTGAGTTTCCCTCTTTTGCAAGATGCCTGCCCTCTTGTGCATATAGCTGGCCTTGTTCCCTATACCTAGGAAACAAGGACTACACAGTCCCTTTGGGACTATGGGTCTACTAATCCCCCACCTGCTCAGCAGAGAGAAGTCACTACAGAACCAGTGTATGTTAGCTGGATATATGTTGTCATCATTGTGTCCTCTTGCACCAGTTTCAGACACAGCAGTAAGTTATGGTTTAGGTAAAAAGGTAAAGGACCCCTGGACGGTTAAGTCCAGTCAAAGGCAACTATGGTGTGCTGCGATCATCTCGCTTTCAGGCTGAGGGAGCCAGCGTTTGTCCACAGACAGCCTTCCGGGACATGTGGCCAGCATGACTAAACCGCTTCTGGAGCAATGGAACACAGTGATGTACACCAGAGCACACAGAAACGCCGTTTACCTTCCCACCACAGTGGTACCTATTTATCTACTTGCACTGGCATGCTTTTGAACTACTAGGTAGGCAGAAGCTGGGACAGAGCAACAGGAGCTCACCCCGTTGTGCGGATTCGAACCACCAACGTGAGGAGATTGGAAAGTTTCGCTTCAGCTTTAAAACTTATCTGAGTTCCTTGTTACATCTGAACTTGGAGAAACTCTGGCCAGTTTAAACAATCAACTTAAACAATCATTAAACAATCGGTGAATCAGGATCAAACCATGGTTTGTTCTCTTGGCTTGTTCACTAAGCCTAGCCTAACCAGAGTTCACATGTAATAAGGAACTTAAAAGCTGAGGCCAGTGTTTCTGAACTCTTCTTTGTAGTTACAGCAGAGGAGAAATAATAAATGCATGAGGCCAAGGTCTATATAAGTAGTGTAGTTTAGTGGTGTTGAAACTGGTCCATTGCTTGGTAGAGCTTGATACTCTTAATCTCAGGGTTGGAGGCCCTCGTTGAGCAAAAGATTCCTTTATTGCAGGGGGTTGGACTAGATGACCCTGGTCGTCCCTTCCAACTTTACCATTTTGTGACTTCCTATATAACTTCCATTCCTTGCTGTGCTGCACACAGAGGTAAAAGTTCCAGATCCTTCGCAGCATGATGCCATCCCACACTCAAGCCAGATTAGCCAAATTCTTTGGTCGTCAATATATTTACTTGGAAAAACAAACTAATGCACACCATGTTAATGGATAGTGCCCCCTGCCCAGTGTGTGCACAGGTTCAGTGCTTGTAACAAACAAGATGATCCACTGATTGCAAGCAGGCAGAAACCATGGGCACAAAAAAAGAGAGATATTGCTCTAAGGAGGAACTTCTATGTACACTCTCTTAGGCATAAAGAATTCAGTGGCTTACCGCTGAGTAAACATGCTTAGGCTTGCACTGTGCATCACATTTATTTCAATGGAATCACAATGGAAACAAATACCTGTTTAGGACTGGTTGAAACAGGGCAGCGGTAGTCAGGTTTACCATGCAAGACTCAAAATATATTATCGTAAGAAGATTTTCCCCTCCTGAAACCTGCCAACTTCTCATTTTCCTCTAACATCAGCATACATTGCACCTGATTTGTCAGGAACAAATGAGGGGAAGGTGGCTGCCTTGCTGTGCTGCTGTTACATATTGATACACTTAGGAAATTATCACTTCTGCTGCAGGTTCTAATATCATTCAATATGATTTCATTTTCTAGACTAGTTGAGGACTTGCCATCTTCACCCCCACCCATTTTTTTTCCTTTTGACGCCCCATTTGCAAGTATTAACAGCTTCTGCAGATACACATCTGTAATCTAATTTACAGCTCATATAGCAAATACAAAAGCTGGCATGTTTATATCCCAACATGAAAATCCAAATAAATCAATGTCATGATACTTTTTTACACATTGATCAGATGGATGAGTCACTGTGGTTGAAAGTGACCAGTAGGCTCAGGTTTTGGTTTTAATATTGTGTACTCTTGAAATCTAACTTGAGTCTTCAAGTTACTAGGGTATGGGATGGCTTTAAGAAGTGGCAGAGAGTAGGTGGGGGGGCAGCTGCGATGGCACCTTGGGGATCGTGCTGCCAGGGGCAGCGTGCTCCCCCCACACTCCTCTTCCTCCGCCATGGCTTTAAGCCTATCCACACTCATTTCAGAGTAATCCTTATGGAACTCTGGAAGATTTACCTCTGAATTATGGTCTGTGTTTATGAACAAGATTCTGGTCCTGTATTTATGTGAGAGCACTTAATAATATTATCCAGGGGACTCTGGAATTTTTGTCCTTTAAAATTCATCTCTGGGAGATGAGCTGCTCTTCTTTGCCTCCAAAATCCAAGTTAGAATCACCGAATCATACCGTTGAAAGGTATCCCCAAGGGTCATCTAGTCCAACCCCCTGCAGTAGGAATCTCTACTAAACCATCCATGACAGATGGCCATTCAACCTCTGCTTTAAAACCTCCATTGAAGGAGAATCCACCACCTTCCAAAAGGGAGTCTGTTTCACAGTAGAAGGTTCTTAAGTTGCTTTCTTGCTTTAAATTCATTCTCTCAGACATGGAGACTGACCTGGGTTAGGGATAGGAAAAGACGAACCTGATGTTTAGTCCTCCACATTTCTGCATCTGTTTGCGTGTCTCTCTCTCTCTCTCTCTCTCTCTCTCTCTCTCTCTCTCTCTCTCTCTCTCTCTCTCTCTTTATTAGTCCTCATGAAAATTTGTCAGCATTTTGGTACATAGTTCTCCTAATACAGACATTTTGTCTGTAGTTGTGCCCAACACACACACATTTTTGCTAGAAATTCCCACTCTATAATGCATGTTTATATTTCATTTTCACCAATATTTGCATTTTTATGCAGCCTTTATCCAATACTGTATATGCATCTATGCGTTTTTGCATGAATTATTTGGGGAGAGAACTGCATTAAAAATTCAAAAAACTACAAACTTTGAAGAATTGGACAGGTTCACATCAAAATGCAGCCCAAACCAAATTTCTCTCCCATCTTTAGTTAGGTAACAACTAGATTGCATGTTCCTTCTTCCCAGCATACCTTGGTGCAATGTGAAACCTGCATAGCACCTAACAGAGCCTCATTTGAACTTCTGCTACTTCCTCCCCGTTCCATCTTGGAACCATGACCAGATGCAGCTCCCATGACTTTGCCATTTGCTGCCTTTCCCCCCTCCCAGTCCTTGCTTTGCCTACCATCTAGCCCAGGGGTCTGCAACCCGCGGCTCCGGAGCCGCATGTGGCTCTTTTACACCTTTGCTGCGGCTCCAGGGCGGATACTAGCGAGGGGAGGAGGCGCATTGTGCGCCCCAACACTCCCCACTGTGGCGGGCGCTGTACTGGCTGTGACGTCACATGGGGGTGGTGTGTGCGTTAGTCACGCACCGTCCCGACGTCACCTTCCCGCCAGCCCGCTACATTGTAAGGGGCATGTACGCTGGTCACTGCATTGAAAGGGGGCATGTACACTGGTCACTGTTTTGAAGGGGAGTGAAGAACACACACACAAAAAAGGTAACTTGTTAATTTAACATTTATTTCTATGAGGAGGAGTAATTCTGAGGGGTCAAGCAAAGAAATAATAAAAAAGTGACAAAAAAGTTATTTTTATAATGGCGAGTTTTGCGGCTCCCAGTTTTTTTTTCTTCAGAAACGGGTCCAAGTGGCTCTTTTTGTCTTAAAGGTTGCAGACCCCTGATCTAGCCGGCGGTAGAGCAACAGATATGTCCAATAAGCTACATTCCAGTCATGCAAAAACCAGAGGTTTCTTCTCTCTCTCTCCATCCAGCAAGTTAGAGACATTGTCACAGTTCAAGGACACAATCCAGCCAAGCAAGAGCACACAATGAGAATGTGGAGCAGGTAGGTGGTAGGTGTAGCCTGGGGGGAGTTCCAAGGACCAGTCAGAGAAGACCCCTGGTCCTGAGGTTCCCTCAGCCTGATGAAGAGTTATGGAGAACTCAAAAGCTTTCACACTATTTTGTGGTATTTTGAGTGGCCCAAGGATGGATCTTGATATGGCTACAGAATTGAAAATAGCTGGTTCTTCTTCCTGCTTTTCTGAATCATCTGTGGAAGATTTGCACCTTCGTATGTAGCAAGCCCCCTATCCACAGACAATGCTGTTGAGTAAAACAGCAAGTTTACGAGTAATCAAGTGGCAGTGTGTCCTCAGAATACCAGCTACTGGGATTCACAAGTGGGGAGAGCGCTGTTGCACTCAGGTTCTGGTTGTGGTGGGTTTCCCAGAGGCATCTGGTTGGCCACTGTGAGAACAGGATGCTAGACTAGATGGGCCATTCAGCAAGGCTCTTCTTATGGTCTCTCTTCACCTTGTTCTTGAGTCTAGATCGGGAATCTGAGTGCAATACAGTGGTACTTTGGGTTACAAACTTAATTCGTTCTGGAGGTCTGTTCTTATCCCAAAACCGTTCTTCACCTGAGGCGCACTTTTGCTAGTGGGGCCTCCCACTGCTGCTGCGCCGCTGGCACACAATTTCCGTTCTCATCCTGGGGCAAAGTTTGTAACCTGAGGTACTACTACCGGGTTAGTGGAATTTGTAACCCAAGGTGTTTGTAACCCGAGGTACCACTGCACCCTTAGGGTTCATACTTTCTTATTAACTTGGCCAAGGAGGAAATTGAGAAGAAGTTGATAGGCATCTACGGCCATAAAATCATGGAGAGGATGGAAAAGCAAACATAAGCAATTAAATAAATTAGACACATTATTAACAGTGTTAGATTTTTTTGCACATCTTTTTCCTGTTGGAGCACATGATTTACACATTCATCAAATTATGTTGCCAGAGGGCAGGGTGTCTATAATATCTCTAGATACAGGAAGTGTTTGCTTATATCATTGGAGCAAGCCAAGAAGGAACACTAGCAGTGCTCCTGTGAAAAAAGAAATAGGTTCTTTCTAAAAGGACTGGAATTCTAGTTCTGTCTTTGCTAAAAAATATCCTGGGCCACCTTGGTCAGTCTGATGACTGGGGAAGGGGACATTTCATCTCCATCAGGATGTTGGACTGAGAGTTCAAACTTCTCTGCATCTGTTCTTTTTCTTTTTGCCACTGCCACCACAGTTTGTGGCCTGCAACAGGGGAGATAAAATTGCTTGTTCCCTGATCCACCACCAGAGCTAGAAGCTAGTCACTCCTGGCACACCATTTAGATATACAGTGGCACCTCTGGTTAAGAACTTAATTCGTTCTGAAGGTCCATTCTTAACCTGAAACTGTTCTTAACCTGAAGCACCACTTTAGCTAATGGGGCCTTCCGCTGCTGCCACAAAATTTCTGTTCTCATCCTGAAGCAAAGTTCTTAACCCGAGGTACTGTTTCTGGGTTAGCAGAGTCTGTTACCTGAAGCGTCTGTAACCCGAGGTACCACTGTAACTGTCAAGACAACCTACTGATATTATCATTGTGTTCAGACATATACATGTAGCTCATGAGTTTTAACAGCACGATCCAGTGCATGTCTACTCCCATTGACCGCCATAAGACCTTTTCTCACGTAAGGGTAACAGGATCACAGCCTCAGATGCATGGATGTCTTACAATAAAAAAATGTTGATTGGAAACAGAATAAGGAGATTTGGTACACATCTGTAGGATGCAGTGCAAACAGGGTTATGAAAAATGATTTCTTAATTAGGTCATAGCAGAAACTTGTTTATGTGAACTAGTTTTCTCTAGATTACCAGAAGTGGAATTTCAACAGATGACCTGATGCTTCCATTACATCCCATTGTAGCTCCTCACAGGTTGTCATTCAGCATTAAGCAACAAGGCCAAGAGGCAATTCAAACAAATATACAGCAAAAATTAAATAAATCTGAGGAATTCTGGAGCCTGCTATAGCAGAGGTGGATATATTCTGATTAGAATAAACGTGTAAAAATAAACTGAATGTTAATTTTCTTAATAGGTCTTTGTGTATATTAACATATTACAAATAAATGGTTAAATACTGAGACCCCCAAGATGATAATAAGTAAGACCAGATCCCACCCCTGTTATGCTTTCCATAAGAACATAGGAAGTTGCTTTACACTGAATCAGACTCATCTAGCTCAATACTGCCAACACTGACTGACAGCATCTCTCCAGGGTTTCAGGCAGAGGACACTCCCAAGCTTAAGGGGAGATGGTGATGACTGGACCTGGGGCCTTTTTCATGCAAGCTTGTCCCCTGCCTCTGAGCTTCCACCACACACACTCACATTCACACTCTCCTGCAGATCTCAAACAATATTCTCCATTAATCTGGAAAGGAATTATTCTCAGATTCCCCACCCCCAAAAAGGCAAAGATTATGGAACCCTTCACGCATACACATTTTCTAATTTGGCAGCAGCACCCAATTCTCCCAGGTATGAAATGGCCCAACTTGGACTTCTGAAATGTGAAAGTGCCCTTTAAAAAGAAGACTAATTTCAAGCCTCCTCTGAATTTTCAACACTTTCCCTCAGGGCAAAATCTCCTGCATATGCACAGAAGCCGAACTATTAGCAGGATGATTTCTTTGCACTCTTGGTGTTTCCTCTCTCCTCGCCTCCTCCCCAACACCCTTTCACTTTCCTAGGTTGCTCACTGTGCTATACTAATCTGCGAAAGTATGGATTTTTCCCCCTTCTTCGCACATGCGATCTCAAGCTGCCTGGTGTTCAGTTTATTCAGGGTCATGCTTGCCTGATTCATTAAATGCAGACTGAAACGCTAAAAGACTTAAAAAAATTAAATCGGAAATAGAGAAAGATCAGATTCGTGACCAATGGGGAAATGTATTTATAGTTAATTAGGGAAGCATGCTTCAAGAGAAGGTGGAAATGTGTTGCTGCAATGAATGACAATCAAAGGACTTTGAGGGAAGGGAAATGGTCAATGTCTGGACAGATGTCTCCTGAAGGTTCACATTTCAGCTTCAGGGATTTCTTACACTGGAAGGCAAGTGCTTGAAGGCTTCTTCCCCGATTATAGGTGTGATTTCAGATGTGCTATAAAAAACATTTATCTCCCCATATTTTAGAGCAGGGATGGGGGACCTGTGACCTTCCTGATGCTGCTGCACTACAATTCCCATCATCCATGGCCATCTGCTTTGCTGGCTGGGGATATTGGAACTAACAACATCTGAAGGGCACCAGATTTTCTTTACTGTAAAAGTTGGGAATATGCAAATAGGCCCGGTCCCATGCCACCCTGCCAGATAAAGGCTCCCAGGTTAACCTCCCTGCTCAGCGAGTTTATAAGAGCTGATGCTTCTAACCAAAGGCTCAGGAGTGTGAGAGGCAATTTGGAAGCCAATTCTGAAAAGACCTTCTAGCCTGGTGTGAAGCAGGAACCCAGACTGATTAGAGCAAAATTTGCTGAACATGGCCATGAAGGTAATACGATGCCTTTGATACCTATCCCACTGAGGAGGTCCAGGAGGATACTGTGGTTGATTGTATCAAAAGCCACTGAGAGATCTAGCAGAAGTAACAGGGCTGCACACTCCCTGCCTCTTTCACAATATAGGTCAGCCACCAGGTTGAGTTGTAAAAATGAGTCAGAACCAAGATTGTAGTGGATCCAGATAATCACTCTTATCCAGGAATACACACTCCACAACCACCCTCTCTCCCACCTTTGCCAAGAAAAGGCAGTTAGTTACTGGTCTGTAGTTACTACACTCCACTGGGCCCAGGCTGGACTTCTTAAGAAGTGGGTGCACCACTGTGTGTTTAAGTTGGCACTGATAGAAGCCATAGTTCAGGATATCCAGAGGGCACCAAGTTGGCAAAGGCTGTTCTATCCTTACTTTCTTTCAAACCAGGTCCCAGTGTCTCAGTGACTACCCTGTAAGTATCACCAAAGTCAGCACAAACATTTGAACTTCACCAGTTAACTTCCATCACAAAGTTTTTACTTTATCATCATAAATTTTTGGCTGATATATTGAGCCACTTCTCATTTCATGTTTTGTTTTATTTTATCCAAAATTGCTAGCAGCAAGTTTCATTACTGACATTCCAATACTACTACCTCATGGAAGATAGGTTATTAATAAAGTGGCTCGAAATATGATTTATTCATCCAATGTTCCCGCAGATGAGAGATTTATTAGTATACATGGCGAGTTCAAACCTTAATTGCAGATGGCATGCAGTTGGGTCTGCCATTCATTCCTCAACACCTAAGATACCTCAACACATTCCACACCCTCTTGGATCCCCTTCTTCATGAGCGGGGGAATCTTCAAAGAACTTTTTTTTTAAAAGAGTAGGTATTAATTTTATAATAATCAAAATGGCTGATGGTTGCTCTCAATCAGTAATTTGCAGCCGATACTCAATGGATGGGTTAATACTGGATATCCTCTGTGCAGAAGGTGGTTTTTTTTAAGTTCACTGATTCTTCTTTGGTATTCAACTTTGTTATTGCAAATGGATTTGATTCTGAGAACCAAGCTGTAGATATTGCTTTTCTGTATGTGTTTGAGATGGCAGGATTTCCAATTTAGGTAGCTGTGGGCATCAGTGGATTTCTTATAGAGGTCAGTGGCTATTTTGCTGTTCTCAGTGGTGAGGAGGACATCAAGAAAAAGGGTGTGTATATTATCAGTGAGCCTAAGCATTGCCTAGCATCAGTGGATGAAGCCCTTCTGAGCATCCCCTCCTCAGCGTTTTAGAACTGCCACCTTGGAAACAGCATCATTTCGTTTTTACCAGAACAGCTGATGGAAACAGAAGCTGAAATGTTCTGCCACATAAATAAAGCAACAACAATTCTGTTTTGTTAATCACAGCAACACGTACAGTATATTTTATTTTTGTGTTTAACTGAATCCTAAAAGCAATTCAGAGCAAGATTCTGTAAAGTGCTGTTTGCTGTTTTAATACACAAAGTGCTTTTTATGGTAAAAATAATGAAAATGTTGGGGGGTGCCAAGACAAAATGGCTGCCATAGGCAGCAAAAAAAGAGGTGCAGGTACCCCATACCATTGAGTATTGTCACAAAAAAGCTAGTATTACTGTATTAGAGTAGAATGGGAAAATCTAACATCAGAAAATTAAAAAAGAAAAAGTCCTATTGTTTGCAGAATTACAGAAGAAATGACACAGGACAGTGAGTGAAATCCATCATCTCCTGCACACCACTTTCCCATGAGCGTTCAACCAGGTGCATACAGGTTGCACTGCATCAGCCATTACCTTTTATGGGAAGTCCATATGCTACTCATAAAAAGAAATTCAGTCATCTTCTAACTTGTGCCTAGAGGTGCACACAGGGGCTATTTGTGTCCTGTGCAGGAATAACTTGTATGTTTGACCCTTGAGAAGAACAGAGCTGCTGGAACTACACACATGGGAGACACACCTAGGCCTCACAAAGCAGACAGTGGTCTGTATATATGTATTGCACTTGTTCATGTGTCCAGTCAAAAACAGGTAGGAAACATGCGACACACTGGGTATTCTTCCCACTCACAGAATGAACAAGCCCATCTGAAGCATTAGTTCCATTCATTGGGAGAGATTTTCACACGTGGTCTATTCCACTGAAATTGGACAAAATCAAAAGGCCTTCATTTTAAGTGGCTCCTGCAGCACATTTGGATGCAACTACAAGTATCTCTGTGTTGATTTATTTGCCTCGGAGTGAAAGTAGTGGGGCTGGCATTGGAAAAGGAATCACTGAAACCACCAAAACTGGCTTCTTCAGAGACGTTTTGCCAAAATGTAAATGCTGCAGGGTTTATATACGCTTCCAGTTAAAACAAAAGTGCAGTCATTAGCTAGCATTGATGTTAAAAAATGAACTGTGCTGAAATGTGAAGTCTCTTGTTTACCTTGGAGAAGCATGGGTGCTAAATGACTGCCAAGTGTTCCGAATTTATATATCTCATGATAAGCACAAGCAAAAATAGGCACGATTTGTGGCATGTATGCTCACTTTGGCAAAATAACAAGACTGCATCTCATCAAGTGGCAGGCTTAGAGCAGCAGTCGCCAACCTTTGGGGGTCAGTGGGCACATTTGGAATTTTGAGAAAGTGCTGTGGGTGCCTGTCACAAAATGGCTGCCATGGTGCGACATAAAATGAAATGGCTGCCACGGGGACATGTTAGAGAGGCTGAGCCAGTGCAGACTGGTACTGAGCAGGAAGAGTGAATCGGCTCTCATACAATGTGAACTTTTGAGCCGTTATTTACTGAGGATACATTCAAACCTCATGGAAATTATATTACTTCTCCTGATGATAATGCTTGTGCTTCTGTCCCATTTTCTAATGTTCCTTTCACACTGTGGTACTAACTGTGTTGTGGAACGGTGGGTTTTTGACTGATATACTAGTGTATCATGCTAAATTTAATTGACACCAGTGGGCGTGTTGTAACACAACAACATGAGACTCTTAATCTCGGGGTTGTGGGTTCAAACCCCACGTTGGGTAAAAGATTTCTGCATTGCAAGGGGTTAGATTAGATGACCCCCATGGTCCCTTCCAACACTACAATTTTATGATTCTATTAAACATCAATGGACAACGTTGCTACTCGCCCATGCTTCTGGGCTGCAAACTGATTCTTTCTGGAATTAGATAACATAGAAATGGGTGCTAAACATACACTGTATACCAATAGTTTTCCAGAAGTGGCATTTGCAGTTAGGGAACATCAGGGGAATTGAATGAAGTGCTGTTCAAATGCAGCCAGACCTTTCAGAGGAGCCATAGGAGATACTCTGAACCAAGGCCAGTCCATAATGTGATCTAGAGCAGGGGTCAGCAACCTTTTTCAGCTGTGGGCCGGACTATATTTTGAAAAAAATAAATAAAAATGAACAAATTCTTGTGCCCCACAAATAACCCAGAGATGCATTTTTAATAAAAGGACACATTCTACTCATGTAAAAACATGCTGATTCCCGGACCGCCCGTGGGCCGGATTGAGAAGGTGATTGGGCCGCATCTGGCCCCTGGGCCTTAGGTTGCCTACCCCTGATCTGGAGAAACTTTTCCTCCTGCCCACCTTTCATTTTTATTTCGTCACAACATGTAATACCTATGGCCATCCACGTTATTTTAGAACCCCAGGATGATAATCTCACAAATACCCTGGTTGCTCCCTAGCAGTAAAACTACAATAATAGTAAATGAAACAATTGCCAATCTGTTACCCTTTCACAGCACCCATGATAGGGCCAGCCCTTCTTTGAGCTACACTGTATATGGTTTATATGTACTTATCACATTTGGGGCCTGCAACAAAATGTTGCAGTGAATAGTGCTCCTGTTTAGGGCTGCAGTCAACCAGTCACAGGATCATAGAGTTGGTAGGAACCACGAGGGTCATCTAGTCCAGCTCCCTAAAATGCAGGAATCTTTTGGCTCAACATGATGCTCAAACCCATGAGCCCGAGATTAAAAGTCTCTTGCTCTACTGACTGAACTATTTGGGTATCTTATCATCATCCTGGATATTCAGAGTTATATTTATGGGAGGGCAAACAGGGCACTTGCCTGTGATGGGAAATTTGAGGCAGCGGGGCCTCTGTTGATGGGGTTTGTTAGGCGAATCCCATCCACTTTGAGCAGGCACCGGGTGTAAAATAGTAAGACTGCAGACTCCTACTAAGTTTAGCAGCTTCTCATTTTCTATAATGCAGAGTCAAGCATGCACATCTGGTCAGCCTTTGACAACAATTTCATTTGCAAAACCAAGTGTTTCACATCCAGAAATTGTGACAAAATAAAAATGAAAGGTGGGCAGGGGGTAGGTATGGTTAAAACTGTGATTACACATAAAACCAAGTGATTGTTACAGAACTACCACCTGTTTTCAAACTCTTAAGGTTATAATAACCTTTCCAGATATCATGTTCAGTATTATTCATCACATGTGGTAAGAATTCACCCTTTTTGGTGCTGTGTCTCAAGGATTACATCAGGCATATCATTTATCCACAGGGGGTCACTAGAGAACAATAAAATCTCAGCCAAGCGTAGCTAACTCTAGCCTGATGATTCTTTCAGCATCCTGAAAAATATGCTGATACTAGCTGTGCGCTGCCTGCAGACTGGCAGGGAGATCACTTCATCCTTGTTGTCAAGCTGCATGGAAGACAC
Source organism: Podarcis melisellensis (assembly GCF_964234715.1). Taxonomy (NCBI): domain Eukaryota; kingdom Metazoa; phylum Chordata; class Lepidosauria; order Squamata; family Lacertidae; genus Podarcis; species Podarcis melisellensis. The sequence continues at coordinate 89,159,747 of NC_138528.1, read as the reverse complement.
GCCTTGCCCATCAGCTGAGAAAGTTTAAATTCTCTCATCCCCTCTCTTTGTCCCACCTTTCATTTATATTTGCATTCATTTTCAAAGGGCACTTTCAGACCGCTGTTATTTTTTGTGAGGGGGATGTTAATCTCATGCGGGCAAATGCAAGTTGAACAATTATAGATGACAGAGAGGTGACATGGGGACTTCCGAAAAGAGCTGTCTCTGAGCTTTAACTAGTTGATAAATAACCGTTGTTGTTTCCTGCTAACTAACATGTTGGTGTTGTAACCTTAGATCAAGTGACAAAGGTATTGAGTTGCAAAATGGCCATCTTGAAAGGGTGGTGGCTGTTAGTATTTCTTTGAGCGCCACAGGGAACAAAGTGAAGTAAATGGTTCTCCAACAGCTGCATAGCCTAAGGCTAATGGAGGCTGGAATGCAGGTTCTGAGAGACACAGTTTAGATTTTTGGAATTATCTTTTATTTCTACGATAGTGAGCCTGTGTTAGACAGCAGAAGCACTGCATGGGTGTTTTGAATGTATCTTTGATGTTTCTGTTACATTTTAATAGAAAGCTCTGCAAGTAAAACAGAATATTTTTTATAGGTCTGGATAATGCTTTATATCCAAAAGGAGTCAGTTCTTATGCATCCAGTCACTTCATGCTATGCAATATTAACATCTGCAATAGAATCATGGGGGAACAGAAGCATGTGTGCACATAAAAGTGGCAAAATGTCCAATGATGTACGCTGTTGCGCCACATCACATCCACTAGTGTGAATGAATCTTCGTGTGACATGGTGGTCAAAAAGCCACAGTTTCATAATGCAACAGGTACTGCACTGTGAAAGGAACATTAGAAAACAGGACAGAAGCACTAGCATTATAATCTGGGGAAGCAATGCAATTAACTCCATGTCTGAACACAACCGTCATCTAACCTCTACACAAAATATCAGAATGTGTGCTTTTTAAAGCGCCAACATTGTCAAATAAGGATGAATGCTCAACAAACAGGTTATCTGGAAATGCTCGGAGAAGTGAGGCTGCTTGTGGCGCTGTGAATGGTGTTGAATATTGCATCAATAGTCTCCTCCAACCTCCTGCAGCCATTCAGGTTCTCTAAAGAGCTTCTAAAGAAGCATCCCTGAACAATGTAGAATGGGGTGCCAGAGACTGCGGGGAGAAGGAAGCTATGAGAGTGTTTCCTTCCATGAACTACCTTAAGCTAATGTATCTTAGGGTTCAAGGCCATGGAAAGCAAAGCACCTAGAATAAAGTAAGAGACAATGAATAACTAGACGAAATATGCAAGGCCCATCTCATCAGGGCTTTCAGGGAATAGAGATATTTTTCAAATATGTTTTGTCCCATGTCTATAACCAAAACTCTGAAGGAGTTTGTACAAGATGATTCAGTTGCTCAATGAAAATACATTGTGGTTAAACTACCATTACCCATGTGACCATTCTGCCATCTAGCTTCCAAAGACATGAACAGAAAGCAATGGAGTGGTTCTTTTGAAAGCACTGCTCATTTAGTTAGAATCTAAACATGCACCTAGTTTCCTGCTGGAGATTAGTGGTCCTAACTTCTTCTTCTTTTAATTGACCTATCAGCCCAGTTACAAGCAGTGTTGAGGACAAAGTATTTCAACTACAGTCACACATGTAAATACACTCATGTGCCCTCAAATAGGATCTCTCAAATTTTGTACCAGTCCATTGCCTCTTATCACAGCCATTTGCAAGATTATCAGTACTTACAGCCAACTATACAACTATCCAGGCACAGAGACTGCAAACCAATGTGCAAGACCAGGATGCGGGTTCTTAGCCCTTTTAGCTCATGAAATTGCTCTGCAGAAAGAGGAAGATTTACCCTTATGGGCAAAGAGCACTGAGAAGGGGGAAAGATAACAGGTATGTTTTTTCCCCTTAATGTAAGATTTAAGAGCAACAAAAGCAAAAAGTGGCAAAGGTTAAGAATCCCCTCCCCTGCCACACATCTTTTGCTTTAGTGTAGAGCCTCTGCAGCTGCACTTTGTAAAGCAGCTAGCGTCACACGTAGTTTGCCCCAGATAAGCAGCTGCTTACTCAAAAGCCTGCATAGTGAACAACTGGCCCCACTTCAGATAAAAACCCCTATTCATATTTGCCTTGGCTTCCCCCCATTTTTGTAGCACTTAGGCAGCTATGTGTCCTGCTCCCCTGAGGATTAGTGAAAGCAACAGCATAATATAATTAATTATAACAGTTAAAACATGATTGCTAATCAATATGCTGAGATGCTCTGTAGGCGGAAATAGAGAAACAATGATTTATGTCTCGTATTTACAGATCGCCATTCCACTGTGATGAGTGCCCACTTAAACAACTATGCTTGAAATGAATTCCATATGTAAGATATGGAACATAGGAAGCTACTTTATACTGGGTCAGCTCAATACTGTCTACACTGACTTGCAGCCACTCTCCAGGGTACTCTCGGACTAGGTACTCTCCAAGCCCTGCTTTGAAATGCCAGAGATTGAACAGGGGATATTCTGCATGAAAATCAGGTGCTTTACCACTGAGCCACACTGAGCCTCAGCTGAAATGAAAAGGTCAGTGATAGATTCTGCTCATCATTTCCGTGTGTGTGTGTGTGTGTGTGTTCATGTCCATCATATTTCCAAGCACACTCCCAACAATTAGTGGGTATCTCATTAATTTGTTCCACCTAAAGTGCTTATTATACACATCCAAGATTTTGGACATGGCTGAAGATCTTTGATAGAGTGCACAACTCCTTCTCCCGTGCGTCAGTTCCATTTATACGTAAATGACTAACAACACAGAGTACTTTATTTTGCTTTTCCAAAGACTCTTCGATGCAGCTGGGATCGCATCAGCGACATGAAACAATGTCAAACATTGTGCTCAGATCTTTCAGCTCTACTGCAGGGCTTTAAAAAACCAAAAACTCCTCATGTGCAATTTTTGGGAACCACTCACCATCATCCTACAGGGTCCTTGTGATATGCAACAATAGTAACTCCACATTCCTTTAAATGAATAAATATGTCTGGGTCTAATGACAACACCTGAAAATGTTTGAAAAAGCCCATGGGGCACAGGCTTTTTATTCACACCCCAAGCGAGCAGACTTCAATTACCAGGGAGATTCATTCAAACCATCAAATGGAACTGGTCTATGTCTACATTTATCAGCCACTGCAGCCTATGTAATAGTCATACTACTCAGCACATAGCTTGATGGACCTGCTGAAAAAACCCACCTATTCAGGATTTCTGAGAGACATGTTCTGTAGGGGATTTTATCCATGCACAACTAAGTTGTATTTCAGATATTGAAAACAATTGCATCTTGTCTTTCCACCTCTCACAATAGGATCCTAACACACCTTATTTTTGATCCTTATCCTAAAACTAATCGCTAGACAGATCTTGACTAAGATGCAGAGCTGGGGTCTTCTGTGTGTTGTGGAGGGTGGGGGTGATTAAAGAAAGCAATCCTTCTGTCCGACTGGGAATATCTCCTCACTCACCCAGTTTAGGATATCCCACCATTCTTCAGCAGAGTTTCTTTTCTTTCAGCAAAGTAAGCATCTTACGTATATGTCAAACAAAGCTTCAACAGTACAGAAAACTGTAACGCAATTACATACTGAGAGAAACGAAAAACAACATCATGAGGCAAGAATGACTGAATTTAACTGAACACCCGAAGGGAGGGGCTGATTCCAGAGCACAGCACAAAAGCCCCGCCCACCAGATGCCATACATTTTACTAATCAAATTAGGCCCCAGTGTTTTTCTTACACTGCAGTCATGGTAAGCAACATGCATTTGGCCAGCTTGTACACATTTAAGGGCTTATTCAGAAAAATCAGTTTATCGTGCATCTTTGATGACTTTTCAAAGTAATCTCTGTAAGCATAAGGTCTAGCAATAGAAATGTTCATCTATGAAGCCATGAAACAGGGAGGAAAAGCCAAAAAGGCTTTGCACTGATAGTTGCAAGCACCATTGATGTGGCACCAGAGTGATGTTCAAATAGCATTTAAAGGGTGTGGATATTAAAGTGGATTTAGCTCCAAGACAAGGAATGTAGGGAGAGGTTTGGAAGCACTTTGGAGGGGCAAACAGATGAATCCTGCCTTCATTTCTGCAGCAAAGCAAGGGCTTGGAATAGGTCCCAAAACCGTAAAGTTCCAAAATGGCCTATGTTCATACTGAAGAACATGCAATGTTTTATATTTAAAGAATCAAAAAGGAGCTTTGTTGGTACATAATTTTAAAAGCCTCCAAAATCCAATTGGGCAAAGCTTTATTGGAACCAACCAAAATGTCACAGAAGTGGGGCAAGCTTTAGAGTTCTCTTGAACGCTTTCATTAGGCAAGGCAGTACATGAATTAGAGGATGATGAGGAAAAAATAAAATACCAAAATCAGATTGATGTGTGTGGTCTATGCAAATAAATACCTGGTGCTTGGCCTTTTTAAAAGGAACAGCTAAAACCCAGGAGGCCAGTTCCTGGAGATGTGTGGCCTGACTGGGACTAAAAAGGACTTTCAATACTGCATAGAGAAATTGGTTCCTTTGTATAGCAAGTGATTTACACTTTCCCATTTATGCAAATTTTATTGATACTTTGGTGGTTGCTTTACACATAGGCACGTGTGTGTGCGCGCACACGCACACACACACACACACTGGATTAGCAGCCTTGGTCACTAGTAAATATTACATACGAGCTCCTCTGCCCAGACAGTGCAAAAACACAAGTCATTTGGTGTCTTTCTGCTCATCATCTGGAAGCCACCCTTTGGGTTAGATGTGTCTGACAGATGTTACATCCAAAATGCGCACATACAGATGTGTATGTGGGTGCAACTGCACAATACAGAAACATGGCAGATTCAGTGATGCACAACATTGCTTAGTGTGCATACATTAGCAAAATGAAGCTATTAGATGACTGGCCTTTAAGAAAAGGAAACCTTGGCGCTGGGCTTTGGGAAGAGAAGGCACAAGGCTCTGGCTGGAAAAGTGCTAACAAGGGATTGGGAAGGAGGCAGGATCCTGTCAGAGCCCTCACACCTACTTGCCCAAGCCCAGCACCTTGCTTACTTGGCTTTGGAAAGGCAGTGAAAGGGCTGGGGAGAGTGCAAATGTTGCTGAGGGCTACCAAAAAAGACCCCAAGGGCTGCGTGTGGCCCTTGGGATGCATGTGGGACCACCTTGAATTAACCTAACAATTCTGAGATCAAAAGGTCCATCTCTAGATAAGAATCTTTACTTAGTGCTTGGCTTTCATTCCTGATTAATGGGATGCTGGAAGGAAGAGACAAATCCTCCGCAATATCAGAACCATTTGTCCTTTATTGGCACTGATGGGTTACTGTGCCTTATTGGTCTTGCTTGATATTTTCATTGTTATTGATTTGATCTGCCTTGACAATTTGTTTTGTAACATTGTTTCTTATCTCTTCCAAAAAGCATCTGTAATTGTTTCCATATTGGTTTTAAACTTATTATTGTAGTTATTTTCCTTATATTAAGAAACCGCACATTATCATGCCATTGCTTTCCCTCTTATTGCCATTTCTGCAATGAGAGCAGTCGGGCCATATTCCTCCTAAAACCACAGCAATGTTAACTATATAGCCCTCCTGTAATTATGATTTAAGGAAATACTAACCATTAAAAAAATAGTCTTACCATTCTATCGCTTTTATTTGGTGAAAGAGTGGCTGTAAATCCAGATGGATATGTCACAGCTAATTAATGAAAGTTACTAGCTGCTGGTGATTTTATGAGAGATTAAAAACAAAGCTGTACCCAGAAGTCTCACATCCAAGACTCATTGCACAGTCAACGTCCTGTTTCTTTCCAAAGACTTGGGTGGATTGAAAAAAAAAAAAAGATTTCACTAACACTAGGGAACATGGTTGAGTTATAATTTTTCCATCAATTATTGGGAAGTGCTTGCCCAAGTAAATTGGCTGTTTCTCTGCACAGGTGGTCAGTCAACACTGGATTGTAAAACAGGACCTGGTAAACAACCCTGGAGAGTCCTTACATAAGACTGAGGAAACGTAATTGATTTCAGGCAGGGAAACAATCAGAGCTGATGAAACCTAGGGATGTGTTAACTCATTCCCACTTTGAGAAACAGAAGCTGCCCAAGAAATAGGATCTGTTGGGTGAAAAAGCTGTCCTTCCCTACAGGTAAGCTGGAATGGGGATTGCTCCTAGATCTCCCCAATCAACAATTTCTAAACCAACTGTGGTGACGGTGGGGGAACAGGTTTCTGTCTTCTCAATCAACACTCCTGATCTGGAATCAATCAACTGTTCTGGCAGCACTTGGCCTTCTTGCTGCAAGAGTGAGAGAGAAATGGTACTTCGATGAGGCACAGAGAGGTGAAGCTATGACATGTTGGCAAATCAGACTTGCTGCATGAGCAGGACTTAACCCTGAGCAGGACTTAACCCTACAGTTTTCAGCCACTGTACAGAGGCTAGGTTGAACAGGTTTGGCAATCACACAGGAAAAGAAACATCTAGAGATACCAGTAGCTTGAAAACCTTATCTCAAGCATAGAAGAATGCAGTTAAAGAGGGTGCATATTGCCACATGTTCATTTATCACTTTAGTACTGTTTCATTTGCATGCAAATGTATGCAGCTTTAAATCGAGATTTTTTTACTTTGGCAGCTCTCTCATAGTCCTATTTGGTAACTAACCTCTGCCCTTATGCAAGAGAAACACTGAGTTTTGTAAACATCCAGACACACTTACTCTTAGTTGCAGTTTCCAGACTGCTGCCCCCTCTTCTCAGATTTATAAGCAGCAGCGGATGTCGCAAAGGTGCTGCTATATCAGAGTACCCATGCACAACTTTCTTCCCAGGTGGATTCTGAACTTATTTTGTAATCAGATAAAATAATGATCACCTGTGTGATCACACCCAAGTTGTTCACCTATTGTGCCTGCAAAAAAATAATTTCAAAAGCTCATCTGCTCACCTTCACATGCTTTTCCATCCACAACATTAACAATGAAGTAGTGACAAAATCAGAAAAAAAGCTTTTAGTGCGTATATTTAGCTGCCTTTATAATACAGACTTCTCCCCATGATTTATTGAGTAACTATATAAAAAGTTTTGCAGCAGCAGAATTAATACAACCTGTGCAACAACAATAAGGGTCAGGCTTTTTGGCAACTTCACATAATTAGCTCAAATGTCACTTTAAAGGGGCAAGTGTAAAGAATGTGAAAAGATCACTCATTTCACTTGCTTTAATTCCACACACTCCTGCTCTTAGCAAAATAGTATTGAGTGTTCAATGCAACTCTTGAAATTACAAATACAGCAATAACTCATTACAGAAAGGGAAGGAAAACCCAGCATGGTTAAATAGCAAAGTGCTTCTGTATGGCACAATCCCCAGGACTCTGCTGCACAAGGGCCTTAGATTTGAATAATTACAATTAATTTCAATTGAGTGTGTGCAGAGTTAGTTACTCATGGATGGTCCTCTCAGACTTTAAATGAGACTGAATGGAAACTCACTAGATTTCAGTGTGGGCCACCTTCACATTTTTTTTTTAAAAAAGAAACAAATTTCCTTGTTAAACACTGAAAGAGTAAAAATGCACCAATTTCTACAGCTTCAATACATGTTTACAAACTCACTGCAACGCCACAAATAGAATGTTTAAGTTTTTTTGGGGGGAGGGGGGAGCAAGTCTAGTATTTGGCAGACAGGATGGAATTACTTGAATTTCTCGATATTAGAAAGTTGCCTTGTCCATTTACCCCGAATAAGCTGTTGGAATGAAGGAGGAAATAAATTGGAAATACAGTGTGCCAGAATATAACCACTAATGCTCTGAAATTATAGGCTCAATTCAGGAATACTGCAGCGATGACTCAAAGACCAACTCACTACTGAGTCTTTGTTTCTGAATTACTAAGTCCTTATAGCGTCCATCCAATATGTTGGCAAAATAGTAGCATAACCTACTTTAATACAGTTGTGTGCAAATTTCAGAGACCAGAGAGATCTCAGTATGTCTTAACTTTCCCTTTTAAAAGAATGGCTAAAGGCTTATGCCTTTATTAGGAGCACCAAAACTGAAGTCACATAGGAGAGGCAGGTAACTTTGGTTGAACTTCAATCAGAACTAGCCACTGCATAAGACTGAGGAAGAGTCCATAGAGAGAGTGCCAACATTGGGAGCAACACCAGGAGAGAAATTCAGAGTGATCATACTGCTGATAAGAAGATTTGCTGGCAATATTTTTAGCACGGACAGTTGCTTTCAAGAATTGTCCCTTTCAGTATACATGGATTCGTTGAACTTCATCATTTTTCAAACCAAGTTTTGCACTTTCAAAAAGGCTATTATGTGAGTGGAAAAGCTTATTGGATCAAGATGTCTTCTCATTCATCCAGTCCTCTACCCTTAGTGGTAAATGTCTTGTTAATTCCGCAGCATGTATGTACAGTTCCTAAAGATCACAATAAGCAGCATCTTTCTTTAAAGCTCTTCTTGTTCTTGCTGCTCTTCTTGCCATTCTTGTCTTTGTTTTCCGACATCTTCTTGGCTCTAATCTCTCTCATTAGATCAAAGAATACCTAAAATGAAAAACTGCACATTAATAAGAGAATTTTTTTTTTTTAGCATACAGGGATTCAGCCTATAATAATAATATACAATATGTTGTTTGCTTTATAAGAAAAGTTAAAATTACCACAGGAATAGACCTTTTTACCGTTGTTTTAGATAGATTTAAAATCTAAACACAAGAACACAATGGAAATAGATACAACAGGTATCTACAGAATATTACATTTTGTCAATAATGAAGCGTTTTAATGACTAGTAAATCAACACTCTTTTTTATTACTTTCACATAAAGATCCAAATTTGGTGCAGAATACATGGATTGCGGTGGAATCTAGAAGAATTCTATAGGAACATTTTCCTATGAACACACGAAAAGTTTAAATGGAGACCTAGCCTTTATGCATACTGACATAAAGCCTAATGACACATATTTAAGATGAAGAACTTGGGATTTCAAACCACAATATAAAGAAAGCTCAGGTTGTAGAGAAAATCTGCATTCAGTCAGTATAACTGTTCACCAAGAAATGAGGTCTGAAGCACAGATTATATTGCAGTAACCCCAATGCACTTTTTAAAGATGTTTTGGTGATCAAGAGCAACTGAGAAGGCTCCCTTTGGAAGGCATTTAGCAAGGTTGCAAGGAAACCAGTGCTTCTCAATTAAACCCATGCCAAGTCATTATATGCCATGAATATACAAGATGTGTTCAGCATGGTCATACCAATATTCATTTAACCCAGCCACATAACACAATTTGTAGTCGGAGCATAATTTAAGAGGAAAACCAGCAGCCAAGACAGGAATCCTGTATTCTCACATAAAAGTAGCAAGTTTCCTTGCTATCCAAATGAGATCCCTACAGTTCTTAAACAGGACTTCCCTCAAATTCTCCATAATAAAAGGAGTCCTCAAAGGGCAGAAGTTTCTTGCTTTGTATTTATCCACAACTGCAAGTCAGTAACCACATTTAGAAGGCTGCTGCCCAAAACCAACTTAGTACTTTACCTTATCTACATTTGCTCTGGTTTTTGCTGATGTTTCTACATATTGCACTCCCCACTCGTCTGCTTTACTTCTAGCCGCTTCTACAGGCACTTGCCGACGGTCTTCCAAGTCAGATTTATTTCCCACCACAAGTAAAGGTATCTTGTCCTCTTCAGCTTTTACACGCAGGATCTGCTCCCTAGTAAAAAATATTAAACACAAGCAACTGAGGTGGCTATCATAGCAATTTCCCAGTAGTCTAAAACTATGGAAAATGTACACCAATTTATTATTTCACATGCCAAGAAATGATGGGAGCATTTCTGAAATAGAGGTTTAAAGTTCTTCGCTCGAGTAAAACTACAAAAGAAATGTGTCTCAAGGAAGTTGACAGAGATAGTGTGGGCCTGGAGACAAAGGCCAAGAAAAGTTGAAGGAGTTTGATAAGTTTAGCCAGAGGTTATGATAGATGTCTTCCACTATACAAAGAGCTGCCACACAGAGATGAAGAAAATTTGCTTTTGTTCACTCCAGACAGTAGGTCATGAACCAATGGGTTCAAATGATAAATGAAAGGGATAAAACTAAACATTAGGAGTAACCTACTGATGGTACAAGCTGTTCCAACAGTGGAACAGACTTCCTTGAAAGTTGGTGTAATTTTCTTCATTAGACATTTTTAAGAGAAGGCTCAATAGCAAACAAACAGGGATACTGTAATAGTGTGTTTCCTGCATTGGCAGAGGTTGGACTTTATGACCTCTGAGGTCCCTTCCAAAACTAAGATTCTGCTACTAACATTCACCCCAAGAAACAGCTAAACATACATAACACAAATATTGCTAATGTTAATTTGTAGCCTTTATACCTCCAGATGTGCTCACTATTTTCCTGTCCCAACTGCAGGAACAAATATTAAGAAAGTGAAGCACAACACTTAAAATGTTGTCCCTGGGAGGCAAGGCAGGGCAGGGCAGGGCAAAGATGATTATTTTACCCTTCAGTGGCAAAAAGTAAGGAAACGTCTGTGTTACCTGGGTCAAATGAATTCCACCCAGGTAACAACCTCAATTTCATTATTAGTTACACTTGTAAAATGATGTTCACTTTGGCGTATTATTCAGTTCATTGGACCATATTTCTTTTTTGGCACACAGTATATGCACTACACACAAAGCCTACAGAAAATGCCTAGACATCACTACTTACCTAAACTCTGCTGTTGCTGTAAAGGATTCATGCTCAGTTATGGAGAAAACTAGGAGAAAACCCTCTCCACTACGGAAGTAATTGTCTCGAATAGCTGCATAATCTTCTTGTCCAGCTGTATCCAAAATATCGATCTGTACTTCCTCACCATCCAAAACTACTTTCTTTCTGTAACTATCAGCCTTCGTAGGTTCATAGTCTTCAACAAACTAAGAGTTATAAAAGGAGTAATTAACTGTAGAGTACCCATACTCAGCTTCTGATACTTGATTTTTGTCAACTTCAGCCCATATGCCAATAAGGATTCCTTCAGCCCATATGCCAAGAAGACTAGACATCAAAGACCAATATGGATTGGTTATCAAATGATCAGTAGTGACTTCTGGGAACAATGTAGCAAAACAGTTTACCTTACAAGCCACCTTATATTGGTGTTCTTCAACCTTGGGTGCCCCAATGTTTTTCGACTACAATTCCCATCATCCCTGATTACTGGCTAAGGTGACTGGGGATTATGAAAACTACAGTCCAGCATACTTTAGTTGAGATTCCTGCACTGCAGGGGGTTGGACTAAATGCCCCTCAGGGTCCCTTCCAACTCTACAATTCTATGAACATCTGAGGACCCACATGAACTGTGACCAACATGTAGGTCTCAAGCGAAAGACAAGATACTATTTATATGTCCTCTTAGCAAAATATGTTGGAAACTAACTATCAAATCTTATCATGCTTCTTGGATACAAAGTATTTTCTTTCGTTGTGCTATTTTAAGGCTGCGGTTTTGACTCTGAAGAGCACAGGACACAAGGCTAAAAATGCCTCCTTCACTATGGAATTAGAGTTGTGCGGTAAGACATTAAGAGTTTATATGAGTGGGGCTGGAATATGAGATTCTCAGCAAAAAGAGATACAACATCTTAAAAATATTTATGTTTCTTTTTGTGATGAGAAAAGGCAACATCGTTCCCTGCAAGCTCCCACCCCAGTTTCTGAGATTTCACACTTTTCAAACAATGCCCTGGTCATTTCTATACATAGAAGTTTTCTTGAGGCGCCAACTCAATTGTCAGATTCTGTGCTTCTGCAGCACAAGCATGGAACCACAGAACACACACAGCTCTAAGTGACATTTGATGTACTATTGTTATCATAAAGTATTTATATATAGCACAACAAATTCTCTGGAGTGCTTCAGACAGATAAGAGCAGAACAGCCTACTTGAACCTCCAAGTTTTTGTGAAAGAGGAACTTAATCTCTGAACTAAGCTGTAAATGCAAGAATTCAACAATATAAAATCAGCTGTTTTATTGGCCCTGCTATAGTTAATGGGGATATAGCTCTTTTAGGAAGAAACTTCAGTTTTGAAGAATAATGCTTTTTTCCTGTGTTTCTGAACCAATCTACAACTGTGCTTAGTTATTTCATATTAAGGAAGCAAAGTGCAGATCCAATAATGGTCCACTGCACTGTAATTGAAAATGTACACATAGATCACAAATCTTACCTCGTCATACATAAACTGAAGTGTAAGTGCTGATTTGCCCACACCTCCGCTGCCAACCATGATTACTTTGTGGAGGGCCAGAGAGCTCTGGTTCTTTGCCTTGTTAGCAGCCATTTTTCTGCACTGTTGTCAAGCACCACCAAAGCAGACTGATGAGCTAAAAGGTAAGAAACAGAAAACGTGTTTGGTATGTAAATCAAGTATTTAAAATTTAGAATCAGTGTAGAGATTTATCACAACACCCTTTGATTAATGCTTTTGCTCTACAGTATTACCAGTGCACACCTTGGTAAGCTACAGTCAGGCATAAACCATGGCTTCCAATGAATGAGCAGTATTGCTGGATACCCTGCTCAACTGTAGCCCTGCCTACAACTGCAGCAAACAGGTCATGAGGCTTGGCACACTAGGCAAACCAGCATTCCTGTCCCTCAAACCAACCATGAGTGGGAAGCAACAAGCCCTGGTTTATGTTTCTGGTTTGTTTGGAGAAAAACAAGTCACAGGTAGTGGATCACATGACATGTGATGCTAATTTAGCCCTTTGGTTTGTTTCTCTTTGCCGCAGCCAAGGCAGAATGAAGCAAGTAAAATTTGAGCAACTCCAACACACAGCTCAACACACAGCCTGCAACTGTTAAGTGAAGAGACCAAAGGAGCATTTATGAACTATCCCCAATTTTACTGGCTACAACATGACACCAAACCAGAGTGCCACATTAACTAGTCTCATGTTTGTGTGTTCCCCATTCTCTCTTCTTCGTCTGGCTCATCTACCAGGTAGAGATTGGAAGCAGCCACTTGTTTTCAACCAACTACAGTTAATGGCGGGATCCAATGAAGTAGTACCATCAGTTCAAGGACTTCTGGCTGTGTAATGGACCTTCTTCTTCCTCTTTTTGCGTGCTGCCAAATCTCTTCTGGGTTATCTCCAACCCTCTGCAGCAGATATGGGGAGGGGCACACAGAGAGAGGGTAAGGAATTTCTGTTGTACAAATGGAAATCCTTGCACCAATGGTACTACTACAATGGATACCACCAAGATCTGTTTCCTAAACAGGGACATACATTTTAGTTTAAAATATCAAACTAGAGCTGTAAAGGTCTGTCGAAACATAAAACAACCCCATGGAGGACTAAAAGGACACGGTTTGGTAGGGCGCACCTACTGCATGCTCTCCTCTCTTCATGCACTGGCTTATGCCCAATTCAGAATGCCTGAATAGGACGACCGTAGGCTGTGTTTCAGAATGGACCAGAAACTGTCAAACTCATTTTACACCAAATTTAGCTATATTGCATGGTATAACCATCTCAGGGAAACAAACCACTGGAGTAAAGTGCCCCCGCATATCTATAGACCCTTCCCAGATATCCAGTTTATAGGAACTCAGGATAAGCAAGACACCTTGGAGATGATTTCCTATCACTGCTTAAGAAGCATTAACTCTGCATTCACTTAAACCACACATTTCCCTTAACCTATGAACAGGAATTTCCTTGAGACACCTTACATTTTTAGAAGCTGCTTCGTATGCAGGCAATGTTTATATAAATACACCCAAAGAGATGGATATTACATTATTTAAGTACAACTTAAATCAATTTTAAAACAATCAAATGGCTTCAAGAGTCCATTGCTTTCCATTTCATTACTTAGTATCTTAAAATAGAATCCGTGAAGTAGGAAGCAAACTACAGTTAAGCAAGCATGCTCAATCATTCTCATTTTACTTGCCATGCAGCTGGCGTTTACAGACTTTCTCCAGCTACAATGCAACTGAAAGCAGCCATTCTTCAGAGGGCCTTTAGTTTATACAGATACAAACAGAACTCCTTTGTGAAACCCTTCCAGTAACCAACTTCTAAATTATTGGCTGAAATTTTAAACTAAATATATTCTGTATAAATTGCAATACTGTAGTGTGTTGTATTTTGTATCTTCATACTTCATGTATGGCACAGAAAGATACGGAGACTATGAAGTCACAAAGTTCAAGTTACATACATTATGGAGATCCAGAGTTAACAACATGTTTAGCAGTTTTACCAAAATATAATAACATTTTTAAGAGTAATTAAAGACCACTTAAAAAGAAACACCTGGAGGATTGAGGA
>NC_138528.1:88925425-89145086 GCF_964234715.1 Podarcis melisellensis | reverse complement strand
AGTGTATTGATAGATTAAATTAGAACAAAGCTAGGCACTTTTTTGTCTATTCTTATCTCTTGATGTTTAACAGAAAGAATATTTTGCCTTTCAGTATTGGGACTCCAAGCCTGAAGCTACTTGTGCCTAAGAGTTTAATTGAAATCTATGTAGAAGATAGCCTTTTATCACAAGCCAAGTCCTTTAAAAATAATAATAATAATGTAAGCATTCTGAGCAACAGAGTGCATACATTTCCCAAGCTGATTTTGTTTAAATATGCAAATTTCTTCCTTAACCTAGATAAAAAATGCTGAGCAATAACCAAGGATACCTGAATCCTCCTACATTAAAAAGCCCACATACAAAATGTTGTTGCCATGGCTACATGCCATCATTCTGCTTTCTTTCTTGGGACCATAATATTATTCACTGAATCTAAAGGAGCATTCTACCCTTTTTGTCGACATAAAGTCAAGCTTGCTCAGTGACCAAATATAAAAGTTTAGGGAAATACATGCTCTGGGCTCATTAGTGATGCAATCAAAACTGGCATATCAAAGAGGAAAAACTAGTTTATATCAAGTCACCATCAACTCCACAGAGCTCTGATTTTGAAGCAGTGAGTCAAGCATAAGGAAATGCAGTCCAGGCCAAAATAGGCATGCAGCATAGTGTGGCAGGCATTCATTTTCCCCTGTTTTCATTAACCTGAGTAACTGTTTTGGAAATTTCTCAACATTGCTCGGCCACTGACTGGGATAGCCTATTTCTGAGTCTCAAATACTTTGAGTACATGTACATGAAGCCTCAAAAAGGTACAACTACTAATTTTTTTAAAAAATATAAATAAACTAAATAAACAAGTAACATGTTTATTATACCTTGGTAGGTTATATGCAATCATCAGGAAGCTGTTAAGTATTTTTTGTTGTTGTTGTTGTTTAGACATTTGTTTTAGCAGTATGATAGCAAGTCTAAAATACTTTATTATTACGTAAATATTTATTTAAAACAGTAAACTGTGTTAATCTGTTTTCGTCCAGGAATTTGCTATTTTTTCCTCAAAGCATCAGGGAAGGGAGAAACAGCAGCAAAAGAATTGGGAAATCCAAAGCCCTGCCTCTCTCATGTTTGTCAGTATAGACATGGCTGGAGAGAAAATAAGTTATGCCTGCTCCAGGACGGCATTCTCCTGCCCCTGCCCTCTACAATATTCTGGCATCATGTTAAGGGAACAGGAGGGTTTGGATATTCCCACCAGCAGAGGAGCATGAACAGCAGAGGTTTCCATGCTTCAGACAGGGAAACCTGCAAGAGCAACTCTCCCTCTCCTGTCCTGGCACTCCAGAGACTATAGCAGGGGTTGCAAACAGGTACACCTGCAGAAGCCTTTCCTGGAACAAACAGAATCCCATCTACTCACTGAAATAAGACCTGAAAGGAGAATTGCATTGTAGCCAAAATAGTAGGATGCAGCGTGTAACTGGTTGGGGTGTCTGTGTGGTGCACACCAACATTTTCATGCACAAGCCCCACAAAAGCTTGGTGATCTCTGGACCATAGAATTCTGTTAAATTTATTTGTACTGTTATACCCAGTTTAGTTTCCGAAACAGTCATTTATGCAAAAGCCTCAGTAGCTATTTTCACATATATACAGTGGTACCTCGCAAGACGAAATTAATTCATTCTGCGAGTTTTTTTGTCTTGCGAATTTTTCATCTTGCGAAGCACGGATTCCCATAGGAATGCATTGAAAAAGAAAAAGGAAACAAACTTGCAAGACGTTTTCGTCTTGCGAAGCAAGCCCATAGGGAAATTCGTCTTGCGAGTTTTTCGTCTTGCGAGGCATTCGTCTTGTGAGGTACCACTGTACATAATTGTACATTCTCTTCTACCAGTACATTCAAATCTTGCCTTGGGCAGAAGCCTACATATTTTATCAAAATAAGAGATTAAAAGTTGTCATATTTGTGTGTGCTTAAGAAATAATTTATTCAGACTGACAAGGCTGACTGTTTACACCAAGTTGATATTTACAACTGAGACAACTAAGCTTTTTAAAAAAACAAAAAACAAATCAAAACCCTTGTTTCTAGTTGCAGCCAGGCTAGCAAATATTCATTAGGCTTCAAATATAACACTAGAAACATCACACACACAGTGGTACCTCGAGTTAAGTACTTAACTCATTCTGGAGGTCCGTTCTTAACCTGAAACTGTTCTTAACCTGAAGCACCACTTTAGCTAATGGGGCCTCCTGCTGCCGCCACACAATTTCTGTTCTCATCCTGAAGCAAAGTTCTTAACCCGAGGTACTATTTCTGGGTTAGCGGAGTCTGTAACCTGAAGCATTTGTAACCTGAAGCATCTGTAACATGAGGTACCACTGTATTTAAAACATTTCCTTACAGTCACCAAATGTGATTCTTGGCTTTTAATCCAAGCTTGTGCACTGGCCGTTTACTCCAGTAACCTACTAACCTGAATCTCAATCATGTCATGAACCTGCAATATGCATCACACTGAAGGGAAGCGTAGTTCAGATCAAAACACTCCTCTGCATCGGATTGCACATTTATTGTAAGATACAATGCAAGAACCTATCCAGCAGACAAAACAACCCACTGCAGACCTTATAACCGTAGGCCAGTTTGGTTCAATGTTCAGTTCAGATTCTTTCTCACTGGCTTAGATTGAGAGTTTACATCAGGAAGATCCAAAGTAAAGGCCACAGCTATGATGGATGAAGGAGGAAAGGATGTGTTCAGTTTTGAAATTAGTAATATGTACTGTATTACTCAACCAACCAACATGGGAATTTACTTTCCATCTAATTGGAAAACATGCCCAGTAACTGCCAATCCATCCTGCACAGTTCTACCAATTTAAGGTACATTACACTGTCATCATACTTTGTAGGCAAAGCTACAGTCAAGGCTACAATATGCAGGGGATTGTAAGTAACACACATATATCACACAGCACCACCTGATAGAACAGTAGACACAAGCTTGCCATTCGAAAAACATTTACATTAGCAATTAATGGAATAATTCCTCTACAAGCTGAAACTGTAAATCATTTAAACTTTCGAATTTACTACCAGGAGAAAGGCTGGCACCAATAGGAAAGAGATAGTTGGCAAGAGATTTGGATTTGTTCTTTTCTTCTACCATGATGTATTCATCTGTTAAATTGAGCAGCAACCTTACAAAAAATAACCTCAACTACAATCTCCTTTGCAGCTTTTTACAGTGATTTAAAGAAGTGAATTTTCTTAAGCCTGCCAGCTTCAGATTTTTTTAAGAAAAGGAAACTCCACAAATTAGCAAGCATTTGATTAAAAATAATAAGCAGTAGTTAATAACCACTGTCTTTCTGTGCAGCTGCAGAGAAAGAGTAAGTATTAAGTTTCCAATTAACAATGACTCAATGCTTGGCTCCTATCACATGCTCGGTTAAAATCTGCATACACATCATGCCTTTCTGGAGAAGGGCTTTAAATCAGTACAGCAACCCTCAGATTTACAGGCAATCTGTGTCAGTTCCTACTCCAGTGGGAAAGGAAAGTCTTCTCAAGCAGCAGTTTTCACTGGCATCACAAGCACCCTAACTCAAGCCTGTCTATCCCTTCCTTTACATAGAATCTCTTGTGCTGCTGTCTTCTCCACATAGCTCAAAATCAACATTGTGCATCTAAACAGCCCCAGCTGTGATGCCACAGCAAAAATGCGCCCAGTGAAAGGACTCGCATTGAAGACAGACCTTTCCATCACACATGCTTATGGATCTGGCAATGTAACCAACACCATAAAAGCAGATCAGTCTTCTCCACCCAACATTTAAACGTATATTCCATACAAGATTTGACAGCAAGTATTGTTGGGCCTCTGGAAAAAAATAACCAGGGCAAAAAGAGCTGCATCTATAAGCAGCAGCTTCTCATTGTCTTTCACCACATATTCTTATCATTTTTGTCTGAACAATAATTTCATGGGACTAAAATATATATATGTACCCAGTATTTCTTAAGAACCCTTACCACAAGGTTCCGGAGCAGGTTACAGCAATATGAAAATATAGCATTAAAATCGGTTAGAACAATTTAAATGGAAAATAAGGTGGGTCCATATAACAGGTGTCAAAAACCAGCATAGAGCAATAGCAATTCAAGTATTGCCATATCCATGCTACAGCACCCCAATCCATATCTGAAGAACCGGACAAGCCCAAACAATTGAGTCAGCTATACTTACAATTTGGCCACATCATATTAATGTTTCGATCGATGTATACAATTATAACCTGGCCAGAGAGGAGGAATTTCAAGTATTCCTGCCCAATTCTATAAATACCCTGCACTCACAAACTCATTAGAACAACCTTCTAATAGGAACAGATCCAAAGTCTGTTCCTGCCTACTGACCTCCCCCAATAACTGAAAGGGGAAATCCTCCTTTCTCACAATTTGTAATCCAGACATACTGGTCAATGGCCCCTCTTTCCGTACACTCTTTACTTTGCCTCAAAGCGTTCCCAGCTCTGCCCCAATGACAACTATACAAAGATCCCTTCTAGCCAACCTTACAGGGTCCACACGCAGGAAGTGGATAATATTTACAATTCGTATAGTATTCTGTGCAACGTGTGTGTCACAAAATGCAGATGGCGGAGACCTGAAAGTGACCCTGGGATTTCCCAGTTCATGGCACCGCTAACCATGTCTACACAGAAGTTAGTCTCAGTGAATCCAATGGGATCAATTGAGGACTGCAGACACTAAGTCAGTGAACTTGTGGCCCTCCGCTGCCTGTGACCATTAACCAGCTTCTCTGGGCTTGATGGGAACTGCGTCCAAAAGCAACTGAAAAGTCAAAGGCCTCCCATCTTTGCATTACACCAACTCTCCACGACGAAGCCATGGAGCTTCCACCTGTTGTTTGCCCCCAGCACATGCCATTTCGAAGGTATCCTGACGCTGAACACACCCCAAGGCATCGTCTGGCTTGAGGTCGAGAAGCCACACAATCCCGCCCCTCTGCTCCAGCCCAGGCGGACACCATTTCGGTGGCGCCACCAAGGAAAACACTCGGAACTCCACAGAAAAGGGAAGTGCTTAAAAACAGAGCAGCAGCAGCAGCAGCACCTCCATCTCTCCGCCAGAAGCAACCCCACGGAGTGCTATGCAAAGAGATGGCAAAAGTCTCTCCAGCTGGGGTAGCTCCCTTCCCCACCCCCCCCCACCCCGCGCCACACGGACAACTTTCCCAGGTCAACAGCTGAGTTTCTCTCCCCCCGCCACACACATCACACCCTGGAAACAAGGGCACTGAATGAAAAAGCAGCTCAATATCCCCCCCCCTTTCCTTTCGCAGTTTGCAGCAGCGGAAGCAGCCCAGCCACCCGCTCTTACTTACTACAACGCCACTAGCCACCTCTCGCCTCATCCTCCCTGCCTGGGAAGAAAGAGGGGATCCCTTTGGAATATATGCATATAATAATTAAATGACCCCGCCCCCTCACCTCGCTGCTGCTTTCCTTTTCCCCCACCTCCGGAGCAAACGAATCTCCCCTCACCTCCCCGGGCTGGCCACCTCCAGCGCCGCCGCCGCCTCGGTTTTCTTAGTGGGGCGGGTGCCGCTGCCGTGCTGCGCGCGTTCCACACCCGCACGCCCTCGCGCGCTCCCTCTCCCACTAAGACCGCCCCAATCAATGAAAGCGCGGCTCCGCGCTAGCCACACACGCCCACACACCAGCCAGCGAGCGCGAGCGCCAGACCTTCCTGAGCGCGTGCGCGCGCGCGATTCCACCCCACCCCCGCCATTACCACCACGGAGCAAGCAAATCGACTTCCAGCGAACGCCGCATCTCCAGCGTGTGGGTGTTCCTTTAAAAAAAGGAAGGGGAGGAGGAATCCCGCCCCGCCCCTACCCTCGCGTTCACGCCCACGTCCTTCCCACGCGCATCCTCGTATCACCTCCAGGATCCGTCTGTACAAGGGACGGGGCGGGACGTTGGTGGCGGTCACGTGCCACGGACTGTCCAATCGGAGGCGGAAGAGGACGTTTTCACACACTCACACGATTCGTTTAAAACGAGGAGAACGGAGTGGGAGAGGAAGAAGTCAGGGATGATGTCCCCCCCCCCCGGTCCTTAAGTTGGAGCATTCCCCCAACTCACCCTTCTGCCTTATTTATTGTAAGCCACGCGTAGAGCTGCGTGCACAATGCTGTGAAATAAAGGAATAAATGGGCATGGCAACTTCTATTAATAAGTGCCGATAGAGTTTGAATTAATGCAATGGGAGGTTTCTCAATATTTGCAACGGTTTTCACTCTTATCTCAAGCCTTTAAGGCGATATGTCGTAATACGCGTTTCCTGGGTGCCTTGAAAAGGGATGTAAGGCTGAAGTCTGGTCCATTGTTTCTCAGAATTTGATCCCCAGCTGTTGATGGACTACAACTCGTGTGATCCCTGACTATTGGTCCTGCTAGCTAGGGTTGATGGGAGTTGTAGTCCAACAGCAGCAACAGTCCCTGTGTTTTTGTCAGCAGAAGTTAGCAGGTAAAGCTTTTTGTTGCATATAGATAAAAATTGTTACCATTTAATCGCCTCAGATCTTTATTAAAGGTGCAACCAGGTATTCAAAAATGGTAATCCAATTTAATAAGGAAAATAGGTTAAACCAAACAGGAAACTGCAATGTGAAATATGTAAAAAGAGAAATAAGTCATCTTCATAGCAAGGAAATTCCTTTTTCCAAGTGAAAATGTTACTGGGTAGCTGGTTATGTTAAGTGCCAGTAGCAAGAAGGTACTGGAATTTAGGAAAAAAGATTCCCCACCAAAAAATACATGCACATTTTTAGATAACCCTTTCTTAGTTTTCAAGTAGATATGCAATTTTCTGTGAACACTTCTGCATGTACTGTATACTTAGGAAATCTGAATGCTTGTTACATTATAACTATATAATATATTGCTATGGGCTGGAGTTGTCCCCTCCAAACTTGTGATTCTACAGGGTGTTCGAAAAGTAACTATACAACTATTATGTATTACATTATCCATAGGTGAACACTCTGTATAATTGTAAGATTGGGGTCTGCAGAAGAGGTCTGCTAAAATGTCTCTTTTCTTCAGTAAATAGCCTTGGCCTGAGGCACAGAAACTGAATTGCTGGACACACTTCTGGAAGATGACAGGCAGTGTAGTAAAACGTCAGCATATCTTTCTTCCTCCCTGGCTGGAAGTGCTGTCATCAGATTGTCAGAGTATAATAAACTCATAGTTTTCAAGAGGCACACAGAGTCAGAGAAAGAAGCTTGAGTACTAGATGGTAGGAGCTAACAAAAATTTGTGGGTTGGCTGCATCCCCCTCAAAATCCAATGGGAAGCAGTGAACTTTGGGCATCTTTTGGCATTCAAGCGGATTTCCACCTAAAGGCGTAAATATAACCCTAGATCACAAAGAGACACCAAACCTTTAGTGGCTTCATTCCATGGAAACAACCCAGGTTATGAACTGAAACTGCTTGGAGATCAGGGTACATAAGAGCAAACTGGGCTTGAGTCCACAAGACATTTGTTAGTCTTTAAGTTTCCCCAGGAGAGGCTTTGATTTTGGGGGGTGCAAGAGACTCACACAATTACCCCTCTGGAAATATGTTCCTTGGCATTCCAGATCATTCCCAGTAGCATAATGCATAGGTAGTGAGTGCTAACCAAACTGGAACTGAAACAAGAGAGAGGTGGTATCATGTTTCGGGGAATCCCAAGGTTAGTAGAACTACTATTTTTAACACACATACACTACATCACATCTTAATGAAGAATGAGCATGCTAAGTAGCCTGGAGGGCTAGAGAGTCAGTTGGGGGTGCTTGGTGGAATCGAGTGTCCCCAAAGTTTAGGTAGACTCTGAGATGGAGCACTCATGTTAGGACGTGAGGATACACAGCAATGTTTGCTCTCTACAGTTAATGTGTTAAATAAAATGAAAAGAAAAAGGCAGGTAGAGGAAGTAGGTACCTGGAAAACTCTTAGAACATATGAAAATAATATCCAACTTTTTACATTTCCAAACAGGCTTAAACCAAAATCTTCCCAGAGAGGTCCCGTTGCTCTTAATGTGACAACTTCTGAACATATGAAAGAACTCTTTACTGACTTGACCATTATGATTTTATCACCCTGAATAGCAGCATGAAGGAAGACTATAGCTGTGCTGTTTTTGTTATCATTACAGTTTTATTATATACATGTATGTTGTATATTTACCTCATGTATACGTACAGGCATAACCATATTTTAAAAGTAAAAAAATAAATAATGGGCATGTATGGAAATCTTCAGTTATTGCAACAAAGACTTATTGAAGGTGCAGCTTTGGTTTCCTTCACATATTAAAATGCCAGAGCTACACTTTTTTCTGCTTTAGGGCAGAAAAAGGGAGAGCGTGCTTTAAAAGAAACAGGTTCTGTGTTAGACAAATATTGTAGATCAGCTCTGCTATCTTCTTAATCGGTTTACAGCAGATAGTGTTTTTGTTTTTTTTTTAATTGTCAGCAGCAGTTGAAATTATATTTTCATTAGAAGCCAAACTACCACCAGCTAATTATGTCAGTGGTAAATCACTAGCACACACTGTCTATAATGGTCTCACTCAGGCATTCAATTAACTCTACTGCTTAATGAGCCATTTACGTGTCTCAAGGCTTATAACACTTACCTTGTGAGTAGGGTAGGCTGATACTGAAATTTACCACGTAACCTTGCTGAATGCCTTGTTTTGCACTGGCTTTCAGTTCCAAATCAATAAAGGTAGGCCTTTAAGGCTCTAGTTTTGTTGTTAACACTTACTTGGAAGTTAACCTCTTTAAGCAAATAGACTTGGGGTTTGAGTCAAAGAAGTACTCACTGAACTCAGTGGGACTTCTGAGTAAACATGGGAAGTATTGTGTTGCGAAAAGTCAAGGTAAGGTGTGTGCGCAGCACAGCTTTTAAGGCAATATTGTAGGATCTACCTGCCAGCATTAGCAAAAATAACTTCCCATCTATCTAATGTGATGCATTAATATAAAGCTTTTGAATTATGGTGCTGGAGGAGACTCTTGAGAGTCCCATGGACTGCAAGAAGATCAAACCTATCCACTCTTAAAGAAATCAGCCCTGAGTGCTCACTGCAAGGACAGATCGTGAAGCTGAGCCACCAATACTTTGGCCACCTCATGAGAAGAGAAGACTCCCTGGAAAAGACCCTGATGTTGGGAAATATGGAGGGCACAAGGAGAAGGGGACGACAGAGGACGAGATGGTTGGATAGTGTTCTCGAAGCTACCAGCCTGAGTTTGATCAAACTGCAGGAGGCAGTGGAAGACAGGAGTGCCTGGCGTGCTCTGGTCCATGGGGTCATGAAGAATCGGACACGACTAAACAACAACAATATAAAGCCAGAAGGAAGAAAAGTGGAGAAAGCAAGAAAAGTGTTTCCTGGGCACTGTCAAGAGTGATTTGTTAACAAGGTGCTTGGGATATTTCCTGCAGACACAGGACCAAGTCAGATGTAATGGTGTGCTCTAGACAATTCCCTGCCAGGCTGTCACTTCTTTCACTTAGGGCTGGCAGCAAATCCTCTCATCAGGCTTGTCCACTATTTATTTATTTCCTATCTTGCTCCCCCCCTCAAAGGTCCAGTTTGTGTGCTTTCCACAGGCATCTGGTCAGCGACTGTGAGAACAGAATGCTGGACTAAATGGGTCCATTGGTCCTTTCAGAATAGGTCATCCACTTAATTCCTGGACTCTAAGCATAGCATATGGAGATAGGGGAACAGAATGTAACCTACTGACCACAAGTGAGGTGCGGAGTCTTTTCAGCTTCTGTGTAAACAGGCGCAAGCACAACAGAGAAGTAATTATTCTGTGTGTAACATCAAAGCCTCTCTTTGGGTCAGTCAGACATTTTTTCATTTGGATTTGCTTTCCATCCTCTGTTCTCACGCTTTGTTCTAATGTGCTAACATCTTCTGACAAGTACATCGGCATTCATTTTCTGATCAAAAAGTGAATGAAAAGGTCAGTTATGCCCAACAGTGAAACAGCATACTGAAAAATTGATAGGTCAGGAATCCAGACTGACTTGTTTCTACAATTTTGACACTGGCCAATGTCAACTGAGAATTCTGAGTGAGTGCTTGGGGGGACTGGCAGAATACAGGGTTTTGGGGGGGGATTCTTTATTTTGCCCTTTTGAAATTGGGAGGAACTTTGCTCATTATGATTTATGGGGAAAGGAAGAGAAGCTGGATCAAGATTGCTATTTTCTTTCTTTTTTTAGTGTCCTGCCTTAAGAGGAATTTGAAATGCAGAAAATTAAGCAGAATGAAACTGTGCTCCTGGAATGAAGCTAAGTGTGAGTGAGCTTCACTTCCTAAATTCTCTGTCAGGTTCCTGGTGGGGAACTATCTGCCCTTTTCTGGATGTTTTCTGTGTTTCCAATGTAGTGCAGCAGTGCTGCACTGAGACCACTTCCAGCCTGTCACTCTTTTGGGGTAGGATTCAATCACGAACTGGCAAATTCAGCTTGTGAAATCAGAGTTGATTTGGACGTCTTGCACAGTGAACATCAGAAGATCAGACTTTTTGCAAAAAGGAAGTTGACAGGAAAACATCCTTGAAAGCGTGGGATAACATTTGCTTGTCATCTAAGTTCTCGGCAAACAAATCAGAATGAATGCTCAATAGATAACCAACATCATCTAAATTTCCCACCAATAAATTAGGATGACTGTTCAATAAACAGGTCTGGAAGTAAGATCAGATGTAGATACACTTCAAATGTATCAGTGGTTAACATGCCTAGGAAAATTTCCAGCAAGCTCAGTTGAAACAGGAAGTGGTAGTTTGGGGCTATGAGAAAGTACCTGTTCAAACTTCAGGTGAACATGCTCTCCTCTGCCCCCATTTTGTGCATCAAATGCAGAGATAGAAAGCATCGACTTTTGTTTTTGTAAGTAACAGGTGATTCAAGATGGGAGTTTACTTTGGAATTGGTGCTGCTCATGCACATCTTTTCTACAGCATCCACACAATGTCACCAGAGTTCAAACTGGGAATTGTGTTGGAAAACATTGGGGTTGGCCCTGCTCCAACTAGTATTTTCTTGGTTCCCCCACATAATTATATGTTTCCTTCAGATTGTAGATATTTTAGTATTTAGTTACTTTTTTGTGTTCAAGGCCTTCCATGCATTAACTAAAAGCCTGCAGCCTAAAGAGAGAGTAAGACAGGCTGTCATTCTTCCTCTTTCCCCTCCCCCACCTGTGCCGGGGTTTTTTCATGGCCTTTGATAAATGAAATATCTCTTGATTGCTTTTTTTGTGGGGTGAGGCACACAGGCAGGTGCTGATTGCAGTAATCACGACTTGTACGTGCCGGATTCAGCAATTGTGCTTTACCTTTCCCAAAGCCTCTGAACATGCTGTTGCATCTTTTATTAGCAAGTGAGAGGATGCTTTTCTGGCATCAGCCATAATCCACTGAGTCTCTCTGCACAGGTTTATAGCTGCTACTTTCCCACAAATTCCCCCAGAGATTTCCCATTCATCACAGGGCTGGGCAGCGGTGGGGGTTGTTGTTTGACTTTCAGTTCACAGGAAAGTGGGTTTTATAAAAACCAGCTCCGCTGTTGTTGCTCTTAGTTTATTAGGCTATATTTCAGTCATCCAATTAGTCTACAGCAGCCAATAGGGGCCCAAATTACCCATTCTCAAATTAAATTCATGAAATTTAATCAGATCCACATATCCAGCCCACGTTCTAATCATAGGGAAAGGCATCACACCCACTTATAGTTTATGGGTTAGAATCTTTGCTGTTTTCATATGCATGCTAGAGAGATGCTTTCATTCCAACCTTACCTGCCAATGGATACTTAATTAATTGGATTGTGGGTGTTAAAGGTAGTTGGGCCCAAAGGATCTTAATGTACGATGGAAAATGATGAGGGCATGTCTGCATTGGATTTGTGTGGAGATCAGACATGCTCATGCAGCTCATACAGCCTTTACAAACTGCATGTGCAATTGGCTGTGCGCAGATGGTGCTGCGTGCACAACCCAGTTCATGCCACAACATATCTAAGCCTCTCTCTCACACTTTAATATTAAAGGAAACATTGTGCATTGTGTGGTTACATATCATTACTTTTTATTTTTCCAGTGCAAAAGTAATTATTACTTGTAAATTCAGTCCACCAAATACAATCTGTATTCACTGTCACTTTCCCCATTTGATAAGAAATTGATTACATCACACACCCCATTTTCATTGTGGGGTTGGATAACATACTGACTACATAATTTACATGATTACTTACATAATTTTGCTGCAGTGGAAAGTGAGACGAGTAACTTAGTTTTTGGCAGAAAGTGAACTGTAGCAGAGCACAAATAATGCTGTGTGTGATGAATACAGGGCGGAACAGGGGGGGGGAGGGGGAATCCCTTCTTGTGTCCTTGCATGCAAGTCACAATTTCCTAACCTACTGAAAGATGGTGCTACTGGGGTAATTTCTGGCAGGAGACGCAATACGTGAGCAGCTTTCCTTTTTCCTGAGTCTCAGATCTCCAAGGTGACCCAGATTTTTATCTTCTGATACCCTGCTGCTTCCATTGCCCAGGCTTCCTACAGACAAGTCAGCGCTGCCCCAGCTGTTGATCAAGCAAGTCAGTGGCATGCAACCTGTGCCCTCGACCCAGTTTCAAAAGTTCTCTGCAAGTGATCAGTTCAAGCCTCTGGCAAGAGCAATTTGTCTCTCCCTTGTCAGCCTAGTGGAGAAAGATGGGGATAGGGAAGGGAATAATAGAAAGGGAGTGGGGACAGACTGAGAGAAAGTGGTGGCAGAGAGAGAAAGAAAAAGCAGCAAACCTATCCAAGTTGGGCTTTAGTCCTGGCCTTCATTTATATATAGAAGTATTTCTGCACCACCAGATCATAAAACATCAAAGCAGTGTACATTATAAAACATCATTAAAAAAAATAAAATGCAGATAAGCGTTAAAGTGACTGGCTAATCAAAAATTAAACAGCTGTGAAGGCCTGTCAGTGCAAAAAAGTTTTGAAGAGATGCTTGAAAGTCAAAAGCAGGGATGCCTGTCACCAGCATGTGACCCCCCACCCTCCACCCCACAGATAGCCCTGGAGGGTATGAGACCTTCAATTGGAAAAGGATTGCCCATTTCTGATTTAGGTGTTGATGCACATATCCGCATGATGTGGTAATTAAACAAAAGGAAGCACAGCCTGTCAAGGAAACAGGAAACAGAAAGACAGGAACCACTTTTTTCTTTGTTTACAACTTTCCTGAGGCCAAATTTATTTTATTGACCCTGACATGCTTCTTCCAAAAGTATTGTTATCAAACTGATACAGACGTTGGCAGGAAGTCCAGCTATCTCTTATGCAGATATATTCAAGTCTGCTACACACCCATGTAAAGCATCTGCAGCAAAAATGGAAATGGAGGCTCATGGTCTGATCTGATAAATTGTAGAAAAAATATAACTGTCCCTCTACCCCAGCTGCCTTTTCCCATTCCCCAAAATGTTTCTGGGCAGCAGGGCTTCTTTTGGAATGAAGCTCGAAAGTGTATTACTGGCCTTGATCTGAGGCTGCATTTACAGGGTTCACCCCTGGAAACTATTCTGAATGCCAGGCCTTTGGTTGGCAAGATGGGAAGTTCTAATAAAGAAGGGAGCTTCTGGAGGCCTGATTCCCTTGCTACAGAACATTCACAGTCTGGCCCAGTTCAGACATTGCTACAAATAATAGTTTATAGTGATGGGAAGGAACTGCCAGGGGCATCTTACCCATAGAGGCAAGTGGTGCAGGGCGCCAGGGTGCCAAGTTCTGGAGGGCGCCAGGGAAGAGGCGGAGGCTGGACGCGGTGCCTCCCAGCATCAGCTCACCGCCCTTGCCCGCCTCCGCCATGCTGTGCCAAACCAGCACCGCGCCCAGAGCCTCTGCCTGCCATAGCCACCACGGCATGAAGTGGCCAGCTGAGCCGGGAGCTGCCGCGTCCAGCCTCTGCCTCTTCCCCACTGGAGGAGCTGCCCTCCAGCCGTTTTCTGCCTCCTCCAGCCCCGCAGAGCTGTGTGCGTTGCCAGCAGCGCCGTCCTCCCTAAGGAAGGTCGGCAACTCTGGGAAGGAGGGGGGTGCCAGAAATGCTTAATACGGCCCTGGGAACTGCAGTTAGCTTTGGGTGTGTATATTTCCTCTCTCCTCCTCTGGAACAACCTCAAGGAGAAATCACTTCTGGTTTTCATGAATTGCAGTTTGGTGTTTAATCTTAACTATGCTTTATTGAAAGAAACCAGATTCACAACCCATGGCTTGAGGATGCCTTGTTTCAAACAAACCACAATTAAGTTAAACTGATTAGTTGGGTTCAGATAAAATAATACACCACAATTAATAAAAAAATTAAAGCAAATGTCCATGATTCCCTTGTGGCTGTCCTGGAACAGGAAGCTTGTAAACACAAGGCCCACTGCAGCTTGTGCGTATCACAATGAACCGCTAGTTGCTCAGACACCCAAATAATCTCTCCACACACACCCACACCCTGCCGCTCTCTCATTTCATGCATATTCTCTTTATTTAGAAATTAACCCATGACATACATTTCATAACCTCCACCACCTATTGAAAGTTGTGCTAGAAACTTGCTAGGATTGCTGTTTTAAACAGCTGGTTTCTAAACACACCACCTTTTTCACTTTACAGAAGCTCTGTGTACAGAGAAATGCAGACCTGTACCTGCTAGATTTCTGCCTGTTACTCAGCAGATACAGGTCTGCGTTTTACGTACAGCAGATGGGAAGAGTGCATTAATGATTCCCAGCTAAACCTTTCCACAGTTGGGTGGAATTCTCACATATACTATAGTGTATGCCCCAAATGGCATCTCTTCAAAATGAGGAAAAAATGCATTATGATGATATCAGAACACAGGGTCAGTTTATTAAGGTGTAAGCAGAGAATGCTATATTGCAGTGCTGCTCTTAGCATTCTGCTACCGTGACACATGAGAAACCAGAGTTGATCAGCAAGGAGGCGTAACTGCAAAACTGAGAATTCCGTGTTCATGCAGATAAGAAACTCAAAATCCCAAGAAAAACAAAGTAGTATCAGAATGGACAATCTGGGTAAGCATTCTGGAATTATTATGTGCAAAAAAAGGCCTTGATACAGTTTGGGATTTATTTTTCTCTTTCTTTTAGACATACCTTAAAGGAAATTACAATCGTTTCCCTTCCATCAAGAGTTAACTCAGCTCTGTTGATGGATTAAGCAAGCTTCCTCAGCAATTGCCACTGAGCAACAGGAAATGTACTCTCCCTGGGTTTATTAACCATTCCCTGCTTAGCTCTACTGGAATGGTGTCTGCAGAATGAATGATTACATTCTTTGTTCCTAACAGAGTATTTGTACTTAGATAGATAGGTACATACAGTTTTAGGCCTGGAAGACTCCACTGTGGCTGGCTGTGTAAATATTTTAAAGAGCATATATTATATAACAGAAAAGCTGGAATTTTCCTCCTCTATTTGTGGGCAAAACTGGGTGTCTACTGAGGAAAGAAACCTGTCTCAGATCAACATAAGGGCAGTGTTAAATCCATGAATCAACATGCAGTATCCCAAGAAGGGCTGCCTTCCTTAGGGAACGACAGAGATACATCGGGTATCAAAGAATCAGCTTGTTATTTTACCATTGTTAAGGCATAAACGCGCCAAACTGTACAGATGACTTTAGACCTAGCAATGCAAATTCTGTCTATGAAACATTACAGTGTCAAGAAAGCATGGAAAAATGGGAACATCCCAACAGATGAAAGGGTGTCTTCCCTCCTGATTTTGTAGAGTGGAGAAAAGAAACTTATGTGAGTGCTCTGCTCTGGAGAAATCCCATCTGCATGAACAGAAGGGTGCTCAAATTGTGTTAAAGAGTAACTAATCTGCATTAAGTGACATTTGCACCTACACCCTTGAATTTAAAGAGCAATCACACTCAAATACAGAGTTATCTCCCTACCCCAGCCTGGGATCTTTTCTCTTATTTTTATTGACTTCCCACTCCTTTTCCAGGGAGTTGTTGTCTCTCCCGTTCTGCTGCACCCTATCTTCTATCTATTAAATCATAATCACAGTATTATTCAAAGACAGAGGTCTCATGGGTGGGAGGGATGGCAGGAAGTGTAGCATTTTCACCTACCAAAATCCACACACAACTGTTTAAAGGACATGGGGGCTCAGCAACAAGGTAGGGTTCTTCTTAAGGAGTGCTTGCTATCCCACTTATAAGTCATACAACATATTTATTATTTCATAAGTCGTGAGTGGAGAAAGTTATTTAAAAACAGAAAAGAGTGCTTGTTTCTGCAACATAAGTGTTTTTTGTTGTTTTGGTTTTTTTAAAAGGAAGATACTGGATGAGTAAAACAGATTGATGAGTTCTTTCCAGGAAAGGCAAGTTCTTTCCAAGGGTGACAGGAAGAAAGCAAAATTGCCTACTGTATGATGTGCTATCAGAAAAGCAAATTCTCTCCACCCTTCCCTTGTATTTGACTTTTTATGCACTGTGCCAGAAGTGCCTTTATTTCCAGTAGGCTACCTAGTCCAAGCACAACAATCTATTTGCTACCCTAAAAATAGTTCCTTGTTCTCACTGGGGAGGTAAAACTGCAAAATTATAAATGCAGGTGCAGCATGACGTGATCAAAGGGTTCACACTATACCCCTCCCAAAAACCCTTCCACAAAGAAAAACGACACGCCAATCTAGCATTCTCCCCAGTGTACTAGTTTGCAATTTTCTTTGTATTGTTTTTCCTATGGAGCAGCATTCAGTCACACTAGCCCAGGGGTCAGCAACCTTTTTCAGCCGTGGGCCAGTCCACTGTCCCTCAGACCATGTGGTGGGCCTGACTATATTTTGGGGGGAAATGAACAAATCCCAATGCCCCACAAATAACCCAGAGATGCATTTTAAATAAAAGCACATATTCTACTTTTAACGTATTTTAAATCTTTGTTGGAAGCCGCCCAGAGTGGCTGGGGAAATCCAGCCAGATGGGCGGGGTACAAATAATAAATTATTATTATTATTATTACTACTACTCATGTAAAAACACGCCATTTCCCGGACCGTCCACGGGCCGGATTGAGAAGGTGAATGGGTCACATCCGGCCCCCGGTCCTTAGGTTGCATACCCATGCACTAGCCTATCCCCACAGGGGTGCAGTTGGGTAATTTCACACTATGGACTTACAGTGGTGGTGGTTTCTTTCTGAATTACTTTCTGCATTTTCCATTCCGCCTTAGTGAAGCCCCACCTGGAATACTGAGTCCAATTCTGGGCACCACAATTTGAGAAGGATATTGACAAAGGATGTGCAAAGGATGAGAAAGGGTCTGGAAACTAGGACTTACGAAGGATTCTTACAAATAACTGGGTATGTTGAGCCTGGATAAGGGATGACAGAAAGTTGATACGATAGCCATCTTCAGCTATCTGAATGGCTGTCACATGGAAGATGGAGGAAGCCTATTTTCTGCTGTTCTACGTGGTAGGACCCAAACCAATGGATTCAAGTAACAAGAATGGAGATTCTGACTAAACATTGGGAAGAATGTCCTGGTGGTTAAGAGCTATTTTATAGTGGAATGAACCACCTTCATACGTGGTAGACTCTCCTTCACTGGAGGTTTTTAAACAGAGGTTGGATGGCCATCTTTTGGGTATTCTTTAGCTGTGATTCCTGCATCGCAGGAGGTTGGACTAGATGACCCTTGAGGTACCTTCTAAATCTACACTTCTATGGCAAGCCAGTCCTGCAGCATTTGGGGACCATTCTGCTCATCCTGGCTGGGTGGGGTCATGGCCTTCTGCCCCAAAGTCCTCCCCTGACAGCACCCCCCCCCCACTTAGGTCTGTTGAATTCTGTCCTTAGAATGTGCCACACATACAACCTGGCAGCTACCTAGTTATTCTTAGATTAGAGTATAATATTATACCCACCCTCAGTCCACACAGCTCCCCAAACCAGAACTTTTTTGTCCTTGTGCTAAGCCATGTCAACAATTCACACTGATGCATTTGCTCAGCCTCTGTGCTTTAAAAATGAGTTGAGACTGACAGAAAACCATTTTGAATAATGTGTTTTGTTTTGCTCTGGTAAGCTTGGTTGACTTATCAGTTCCACGAAAGATGTTCTGCGAGAAGAGGTGCCCATCAGAGCACTTTAGTACAGAGTCATGTTCTCATTGGAATCCTCATCACTTAGCATGAAACTGTTTGTTCCTGAATCAGCAGGAAGAGCAGTGTGTTGACACAACTGCTGATAGGAAACTCCACTAATGATTCTGAGAACCAGACAGCACACTAAATCATCTGGCACAGCTCCTTTGGCTGGAGCTGTACAATGAAATTAGGAGATATTTAGCACCATCATTGGAATGTACATCCCATTCATTTCAGGAGGTGAAATCCAATGTAGCATGACAGTATTTCTGCTCATAGAATGGGGCTTTTCCTTCCCTTACACCCCTGTGTGTCCCTTCAAAATTTGCTCCAGAGGTTTGGGGGACCCTCCAGGTTTGGGTGGGCATGGGGAGGAGGTCTGTGGGGGGGGGGGGAGAGAGAAACCAGAAATTCTGTTGGGTAAGCAGATTCCTGTTGAGCAAGCAAGCAGTCTAAATTCAGCTCTCCGTACTTTGCAGCAATTTGCAATTTTAAAAAATTCTCATGAAAATTCAGCAGCATATTTCTGCAATTTTCTCCTAATAAACACATTTTATTTACATTTTATTGACCAATGTACACATTTTTGCAAGCAGTTTCCCCTATCATAATGCATTTTTTGTATGTTATCTTCACCAATGCCTTTATTTTTATACACAATTTCTACTAATAGATGCAATTTTGCAACCACTGGATAGCGAACTACATTGCAAAATTCAGATAAGTGCAATTTTTAGGACAGCTGTGTTTGGGTTCACATTTTGTTTCAAAATGTGCAGATTTGATACATTCAGCTTTAAATATGAACTGAATGAAATTTATCCTCCATCCTTACTCCTAAGTAGAACAATCCTGTCCATGGTTACTTGGAAGTAAATTCCACAATGTTCAATGGAATTTACTCCCATATAAGTGCACACAGAATTGAAGCATTGAGCCAATACATACATAGAGATAGATCTAGAGTAATCATGCAATCCTGTGCATATCTCTTCACACATAAGTCACATTGAGTTCCATGGGGCTTACCCTCCGATAAATGGGTATAGGATTGCAGCCATAGTTAGTTGCACTAAGACCACAGTGCTTACATGGGAGTAAGTCTTATATAACATAGTGGAATTTCCTTCTGATTTAATATGCCTAGGATTGCATTGTAAATTCCTTTTGGAATTAATGGAATCTAAGCCATGATTAACATTTCAGGCTGATTTCTTTGGGATGCAATCACAATTAGATTAGATCAAACCCACTGTGTTTACTGCACTAATGAAAGTAAGTCTAGTACACAGATGGGAATGTTGGGTCCTGGGCATTAGTGGTTTCATTGATCCTACAAAATGAAAAACGTGCCATTTTACTGAACCAACTAATTTTTAAAATACTTGCAACCAAATGTGTAACAGGCTCTTTAGAATGCTGTCATTGTTAGGCTCAAAATCTAGGTGCTGAAGCTGAATTACATTGTGGATATTTGTGAGGATTTTTTTGAATTTGTGTCAAAGCCATATTGCACAATCTTAAAACTTGAGAAGGTTGTGTTTATTCCCCCCCCCCCAATATGTGATAGAGGTTTTCTGAGTGAAAATTGCTGACTTCTAGTCTACTTTGCTAGATATTTTCAATGAGGACCCCCCTGCAAACAACAACAACCCAGAGAGACAGAGACTGTGAGAGACACACACACACACACACACACAGAGAGAGAGAGAGAGAGAGAGAGAGAGAGAGAGAGAGAGAGAGAGAGAGCACTGAACACATCTTATGGGATCCAAGATTTAGAACTATACATGTGTTTTTTTAATTAAAGCTGATGCTTTCAGCATACCGAACAACCTTCTTGAGTTCGCAATAGAGACAATATTCCACGTTTGCAACACACATTTGAATTTCTAAACTCCCTCCTTATGACTCAAAGCATACTACGTTGCTGTACTCACCGTGCTTGGGATTCTTCCTTCCTTTGAACTGTGGTGAATTCAGATTCCTTGAATCAAATTCTTCAGGACTGAATGAAACAGGCAAAAGCCACACATAAATTGTCTTATGTTCAGAACAGAGCAGTCCACTTGTTTAGTGTGTCTAGCTTTCTGTAAGAGTTTCAAAGACAGGCAGGGAATGGGGAGGGCTCAGGATATGACATCATGCACCCTGGGTGTGTGGGGGGGTTGTTGTTTGTTTTTAAAGGAAACTAGCAGAGATAACGAAAGGTTGGTGTTTGAGAATCAGGGAGTGGATCTTATCATAAACATTCTCCACATTGTTCCATCTGCCAAAAAATAGGAGAGAGGTCATTCAACATTTGTTGGAGGCAATAATTTGGGAATAATTTTAAATATCAGGGAAGTCCCTAAGTGCACGTGACTGCCCCAAAGAGTCGTGCTTTTGTTGCTGAAACCTTTGGACTGTGTGTTGACTTCCTCTTTCCCAGAAAGCTGGATAATTATGATTATAGGAGAAAATCTCCAATAAAAAGCTGCTGAGTATGCAAACATGCTTAAGAATACAAAACCAAGAGATGCAATTTCTTCCACTGAACTGAAAACAAAAGCTCCCCCTGCCCGCCCCATCCTCAACTGTTCAGAGTCAAATG
This sequence comes from Podarcis melisellensis, assembly GCF_964234715.1. Lineage (NCBI taxonomy): Eukaryota > Metazoa > Chordata > Lepidosauria > Squamata > Lacertidae > Podarcis > Podarcis melisellensis. Next base: position 89,124,205 of record NC_138528.1, on the reverse strand, counting down.
ATCTGGTGTGCCGTTGTGGGCAGCCATTTACCAAGGCTTTTCTAGCCATTCAAATGGGGGCTTTAATGGAAAGTGGCTTCAGCCTTAGCTGTGCATGGAGATTAACCTGAACTAACGCAAACCTTGCCTAACCTCAACACCCATGGGTGGGTGGGTAAGGAGACAGCATAAACAGCATCACACTTGGTTACTGCTGTTGATGCAGCTTGATCAATGGGCACCCCAAATCCCAGCTATGTTTCTAGAGCAGCTTTCTCCAACTTAGTACCATCCAGATGTTGGACTACCATTCCCATAAAACCTGAGCACTGGCCATGCCTGAGTGCTGCTTTCTCTTCCTCTGATGGCCTCAGCAGGGGCAGCTAGTAGCCAGAGGGAGGGGAGCTCTGTATAGGCATGCTGAAGGGATGCCTGAGGCTGCCTTTGGTCTCTCCCCTCCCCCTCTCCCTCTCTGCCTTTCCCATCCTTGGGTCCCCAGATGTTCTTGAACTACAGTTTCCATAATCCCTGACCATTGGCCACGATGGGAATTGTAGTCCAACAACATCTGGGAACCCAAGGTTAAGAAAAGCTGCTCTGGAGCAGGCATGTCCAACAGGTAGATCATGATCTACCGGTAGATCACTGGATGTCTGTGGTAGATTACTGGCTCCCCCCAAAGAAGCCCAAGGAATTTGGCTCACCTAGACATTTTAGCCTTGCAGCCCATAAAAAGAAGCTCAACAACTTTGACCTGAACCCCAAAAAGCAGGGGTAGATCACTGCCAGTTTTTAACTCTGTGAGTAGACCGCCGTCTCTTGGGAGTTGGCCACCCCTGCTCTAGAGGAACAATTTCACTCTAATAAAAAAACCCCCGAAAACAGACTTTTTGCATTTTGGGAAGTGTCGGTGTCATGGACTGAAAAGTGTGAGATAAATATTACTGGGAAGATGTGTGAACACCTCGCAAGCGAATGGATGCAGGTAAATGTCCATTGTAATATAACCGCATTGTAAACAACTCAAAACACATGCCCGATAAAGACAGACCATATTCTAACCGCCATGTAAGCTTTGTGCAAGCAAATCAGGATGAATGCTCCATAAACAGGTTATCTGGTGGAGCTGAGTTGTGCTTCCTCTCCCTCCGGTTACCTCAGCAATGACTGTTGTTTTCTTGCCATGGCCAAAGTACACTGCATCTCCTACAGCTGGGGACGTTGACTTAAATTGAATGAGTATGACTCACCTCACCACCCATTGGGCATGCTGAATCAGCCATTTATTGTGCAGAAAAGTTCCAAACCACTGAATATAGACCAGAATAACCATGGAAAATGACAAATCCCACACACAGACAGCAAACATTAGTTAGCTCTGCAGCTCATGTCTGCTGGAGAGGCCACATCACTGAGAAGGGAAGCTATTTTGCACATTGCAGGTTTGCTCCTGTAGGAAGAGGACTCTTATCACGATAATGAATAGGTAATCATCATTTTAGTGGCCCCCAAACAGTGAAAAGTAAAATGTCATGTGTGGGACAAGACTGCTCAAGTTGTGGAGAGTAGGATTTTTAACCATATGGGGTTAAAAATGGAGAACCATCCGTAGGAGTAGGATTTTTATAGCAGATCTTTTCCCCTAACTCTTTTTACTGGTTTTTAGAAGCCTGGGAATGATTGATTGATTGATTGATTGATTGACTGATTTTATATACTGCCCTATACCCACAGGTCTCAGGGCAGTTTACAGAATACTCATCACCTACCTGCATAGTATATTTAAGCAGGAACTGCACGTACACTAAGGAAAAGTTACGGTATTTATTTAACTTTAAAAGAGAGTGTCTTGCATGGTTTTTATAGGAGGGAAAAAGAGAACTAATTAAAGAGTCAAACAACAAGAAAGAAGATTCCACCTAAACATTAGGAAGAACTTCCTGACACTAAGAGCTGTTCAGCAGTGGAATTTGCTGCCAAGGAGTGTGGTGGAGTCTCCTTCTTTGGAGGTCTTTAAGCAGAGGCTTGACAACCATATGTCAGGAGTGCTCTGATGGTGTTTCCTGCTTGGCAGGGGGTTGGACTCGATGGCCCTTGTGGTCTCTACCAACTCTATGATTCTATGATTCTAACCCAGGGCTGTCTTCTGCATACTGTGCAAATGGGAACTAAAGTCTAATTCCCACAATTTGACCAGTAATATTTTAAACATTAGGGGCAGGAATCACCAGTGTGGTGCCCTCCCAGATGTTGATGGACTCTGACTCCCACAGATTTCCTATCCCTGTTCTCTAGTTGATTCAAGTCCCCACCTCCAGGATTCATTTAAGTAGCTTGCTATGCTGACATTCACCTCATGCAATTCTGCTACCCCAAATCCATCACTTCTTCCCAGCAACCACTCGCTCCAGTTTCTGATGCTGATTCAGCAGACTCTAGCATTGTGGCCTCAAGCTTCCTGAAAGCCATTTAAAACACACTGTGAACTGTGGAGAATTAAGCACAATGAGAGGGGGATGATTTTTTTTTTAGGTTTAGTTTATGCTTATCGGAGTTTGTTTGTATGCTGGCAAATTATTTTTACCTCCTACTGCACAGTAATACCCAGAATTTTATAACGTGACAGAAATCTCTGTTGCCTGGGAGCATTAACTGTGATCAAAATAACTTGCATCTGAGTAGCATGATAAGTTCTCCAAAGAACTTTGAAGCTGAATACTGCTAATACTGTATATGTACCTGACTACCTACATAAAAGGATGGGCACTTTTGAACGCTCTTACTGAAGCACAGATCCATCACCTTGGACACTGGATAACCCCAATTCCAATTTTGCCCACCGTCATGTTCATCTGAAGTAGCAGGTGTAGCTTAATGCTTAATGTTTTATGTGGTATAGATAGATAAATAGATGATAGATAGATAGATTTTTTACAGTTGTGACATACAAGCAAATAAGGCAAGGAAAGCATCTCAGCATGTCTTGAATTGGCGTTCAGAACCACCAAATAGCATTGACCTCCCACTTCATACAGATCAGCTTACCAGCATCTGCTGGGCAAGGGTGCTGTGATTAAAGATTCCTCCCACTGTGGTGATTTGTTTCTTCTGTCATTGGATTTTGGTACAGCTAGAAATAGCATAAAACTTTTAGTTGGGGCAGGGAGCAAGAGTCAGGAAGTTGCTTTGCAGCACACCCCATCCCAGCAAGCTCTCTTCTGTTCCGCCAGTCTATCTGCCTGCAGCAAACTTCCTCTCTGAGTCAAGGTCTGACCTCTTTAGGTCTCCCTAGCACAGGGCTCAGTGGAGCAAAGAGCTGTTTCTGTGTTTTCTTCTCCAAAATAATTGCCCAGCACAGGCTCGTTTCCTTCATGGAACATAGACATGAGTGGATTAGGAAGGAAATAAACTGGACAAAAGATCCTTCCTCATTATTAGAGCCTTCTAGGCAACATTTCAAGGAACTTGTTGCAAAGAAAAGTGGACATTTTTTCTGAAAAAGGGTGACAGAAGCATTTCTGCTTCATGATGGGGAACTAGGGACTAGAAAGTGATTATTGGAATTAGCCACTCGTAATCGTTATATTACACAGCGTTCAGTGGGAAGCAGGGCAATAAATGGGAGTGGGGTATCAGTGCTGGATTACCAAATAGGCAGAGTAGGCACCAGCCTTTGGGTCCCTTGCCTTCTAGGGACCCTGTGACAACAGTTCAAAATATTATTGATTTGATATTGAAAGAAAATTACAATAAATCTTTCTGAGTTCAGTGTTATTGCACTGGAGTGTGCACACGAGAAACATACAGATAAGAAGCTTTCTGTGAGTGTGTCACACGTTCCCACTGACTCCAGATCCTAGTAGAATATTCATGAGTAGCTGAGTAAAAGCTTTGAGATAACTTGCAAGGGGAGGCCAAGATTTTGACTGCCTAGGGGCCTCCACAGGGCTTAACCCAGCACTGTGGGGTATGCTTGTTCACTTGAGTGCACCCTGATGTACATGTGCACGGCCCCTTTTCCTGGTTACCACACATTTAACCTGTGCATGAGTGTGGTGGGGGTGGTTGTGTTGGCAGGGTGGCTGGCTGATCCAAAGCAGGCCTGTGGCCACCTCACTCATGCCTTTTCAGTGTATAGAGGCACATCTAATCCTATCTCACTGCAGTTCAAAATGTATGTATCATTGTTGTTTGTTGTTTAGTCATCTTAGCCATGTTCAACTCTCCGTGACCCCATGAACCAGAGCATGCCTTGGAAACTCTCACTTTCTTCTCAAAGCTTCTCCTTTTTAATGTCCATGGAGTTTTCTTGGCAAAATACTGGAGTGGTTTGCCAGTTCCTTCTCCAGTTATATATCATTAGCCACTGTGTATTTCAGATATACAAATATTTAGACCAGGGGTGTGAAATCAGAGGCCTGTGGGCCACATGTTTGGCACTCAGGACTTTCTCTAGGTGGTGCACTCTCCTGAACCTTACACCCTCCTGGAGTGTTTTTGCCAGGAATAGAATAATATTCTTCTTTTCTGAGTAACACAGGAATGTTCTGAACTTCATTTAATAGGTCTGTACACACTTCTGAGGTGTTATAAGCCTAAATAGAATTTAGGGATCTAATCCCAGAGTTTAATGGGTTGCCATCCGTCTAGAATTACCTGGACATATGTGGATTACTGTGGCCGCAAGCAGTCCAGGCAGAAATTGGCTAGATGTCTGGGAAAATCCAGATGTATGGCAGCCAATGTAGGCAGTGTTGTTTTTGCCTATTTTAGATCCTGCATCCAAGCCCCCCTATGGTTAACGACAGGATACTACTACCAGGTAGTGTGACAACTGGACGTGCTGTGTGTTGCTGGACGAGTTGAAAACAGGGAGCTTGCAGGCCCTCTGCTGGAAGTTGAAAATACAGGTTTCAGGTGTTTCATAAACTAGAGAAAGCATCATCAAAGCTGTAGCACAAGTGCTATGATTTTTGTTCTTGACAGCATCAGCTGCTCGTTGTCACTTTCAAGTTGTTCCCGGTTTGTTCTGATTATCATATGCACAGTGATTCTCAAGCTTTTAAAAATCTGGCCCCTCTTGTAAACTTACTCCTGGGCCCCACAAACTGGCCCCAAACATTTGTTTTCTGTGTGAGCCTATGAATTGGAGGTCCTTGCACATAATAGTGTGCATGAAGCCTGCAAGAATCCTGAGATTAAGGCACTGGTTTTAGAAAATGAAAGAACTGAACATCTGTATCTTCTAGCACAGAAAAAAGTAATTTCAATAAAACAGCTGCTTTCCATGAACTCTCCCCCACTCCCCTAATCAGCTGGGATAATAGGACAGTGAGGAAAGAGCACAAACCCTACCCTCAAATTCAGTGTTAATCAATGAGGTCATCTGAGTTACTATGAGGCTTCAAATACGAAGCCATTAAGAGAAGGTCTCCTTACATGATCAGTGAGCTTCTAGTAATGGTGCTATTGAAGGTGCTTCCTGTAGAAACCTTTGTCTACATGAGCAGCAGTGGGAGCTAACTCAGGGGTGAGGAGCCTGGAACCCTCCAGGTGTTGTTGGAATCCAACTTCCATCAACTCCATCCTGTATGGCCAATGGTCAGGGATGATGGGAATTGTAGTTCAGAACACTGGGATGCCTTGGGTTCTCCACCCTGATCTAAATGATCTAAATGTGAGTGAGGCTGATTGTGTGCACCTTTTCCACTAAGTGGTCCTCACTAGTCTAGAATAACGTTTGAAGGCAGTGCAGAGATTCATAAACACTGGGTCAATATTGCCCCCAGTGTGGTCATAAAATGCTTGTTGTAGGTATACTGCCAGGAGCAATTGTTTGGAACCAAATTTATAGCAGGTTAAGGTGAGAATGTGTTTCCTAACATCAAGAAGTAAGATAGATAAGTGCATTTCAATTGTAAAATACTAGTGTTGTATATTTTGCTTCAGTATAATATTTGAGAGACCCTGTTCTAGTGAGAAAAGGGGTAAGGAGCCATTTACAGCCATTGGAACTAATAGATATGAATGATATATATCTGTGCTATAATAAAAACAAAAAATTAGGTGGCAGTAATTATTTATTCCTTTTTTAAAACAGCCTTCTATGTTGTTGTTGCTGACTGTAATCTGCTTTAATTTCAGCCCCACATGGTGTCAGTAGTGTTTCCCTTTGTAGTTATTGCATCTATAGAAGCATGTAAACACAAGAGTGATTAATGGATTAGTTTGTCTTGATTGCTCACAGATTAAATAATTTCATGCAGCGATCTCATTTTAGTCTTCCACATTCATTTTACTTCAGAGCTGAAATTCAATTACTCAGAGCTCTAAGGCCACAGCTAGAAGATAATCCTTGCAGAGCTGAGAGATGCTTCTCTCAGCATTCCAGTAGAAGCAACAACAATACCTTTTTTAAAGGGTGAGTGGTGGGTCTAAGTAAATCCACTCAGAAATCCAAATAAATCTGAAACCACTCAGTCTTGTTTGAGAGAATCAGATTTATAACATGTAAACAACTGAAGTTAGTTTACTTGCTAAATTTCAGAGCAATCCAAAGAATGGAAATCAGCCATCATTATAAACTTCCCTTTGTTTTAAAATGGGAAAATTAAGTGGAATGCATTTTCAAGAGTAGGATAATGAAAAAAACAGAGAGAAAGAATGGGAAAGGGAGAAAGAGTGTGGGGCAGACAGAACATGCATAGGCCTCTGTGCTTAAACATGTTGTTGTTGTTTAGTCGTTTAGTCATGTCCGACTCTTCATGACCTCATGGACCAGAGCACGCCAGGCACTCCTGTTTTCCACTGCCTCCCACAGTTTGGTCAGACTCATGTTTGTAGCTTAGAGAACACTGTCCAACCAGCTCGTCCTCTGTCGTCCCCTTCTCCTTGTGCCCTCCATCTTTCCCAACATCAGGGTCTTTTCCAGGGAGTCTTCTCTTCTCATGAGGTGGCCAAAGTCTTCAGGATCTGTCCTTCCAGTGAGCGCTCAGGGCTGATTTCCTTCAGAATGGATAGGTTTGATCTTCTTGCAGTCCATGGGACTCTCAAGAGTCTCCTCCAGCACCATAATTCAAAAGCAAACATATTTCTGCTAAATTAAATTGTAGGTATCAGAAACCTCACATCTGTTGCAACTTCTTTTCCACTGAGTTACAACCTGTCGTCTTAAGAATTGATCAATATGAGAAAAGCAAAAGGACTGTCAATGCTGAAATAGTATCCTCTTCAATATGAAAGAACTGAAAGTTCATATTTAGAAAGCGCCTAAATTGCCCTTCAGGGAACCTGTTTCCCTCCAGAACTTGGACTCCAGCTGCCATCAGCCACAGCCAGCATGGCCAGGGATGATGAGTGTTACAAACCCTCCAACAATTCTCCAATGAAAATAGGAACATCCTAAGGAAAAGCGGGACGTTCAGAGATCAAATCAGAAACTGGGACGGCTTCTCTAAATCAGGGACATTCCTGGAAAACAGGGGCACTTGTAGGGTTTGGTGTTAGAGTCCAACAACATCTGCAGAGCCACAGATTCCCAAACCTAGGACATCTATTGTTCATATGGACCAGGTTTTCCTGAATGTTTTCAGACCACACCTGAAAAAATGAGTGTGGGACTTCATGATATGATTCAGAAACCAAGCAACACTGCAATTGTAAATATTGCCATAGCATATTAGGAGGCAAATTCAATTCTGCTTGAAGCAGCTCTTAACATTATATGATCCAATCAGCAGAGATACCAATCGAGCCTATACAACTGACATGCTTCAAGTACAAATCTCTGGAGTTTTTCAAGAGTTGCCGGACTGGCACACAACAACATTAAACCATAGGCTGTGGTTTAATGATCATGAGCACTTTACTCTTCCTAGAAGCCTGACTGTGCAACCGGGAAGCAAGCCAGAGTTTGGCTTGTCCTAACATGTGAACCAGGGCTTGTGGTTTTCTTTTCTCCAAACAAACAACAAGAGGAACCCAAGGTTTGTTCTTACCATATTACTCATGGTTTGTTTGGAGGAAACAGATCATAAGCCTAGATTCACATGTCATGACTAGCTTATTTCTGGCTTGTTTCCTCCCTCATGTGGTTGCAGAGTCAGGCCTGGTGGAGAAGCAAAGTCCTTTTGAGTGTTAAAACAATGTTGATTTTAAATAAGGATTTAATGTTGCATGTGATAGGCCAATTTCAGATCCATGTGGGGAAAGGGGCTGCGTCTAAAGAAATATTAATTGATTTCCAGGCCAACCAAAGAAGCCATTAGGTTTGGGGTCTTAGGGAAATTCAGATTAAGTAATGCCAACTTTTCCAAAGGAGTTAATTGTGACATTTCTATCTTTGCCCATTCAGTCACTTCCATCAGACAGAAGAAAAGCATTAAAAAGCACTATGGTACTTGATAGTTACGAAGGCAAGAGCTTCCAGGTTCCACTGGGAATTGTATATTTTAAAATGAATGTGTAGTGTTCTTTCAGGTCCGCATAAGGATTTATGAAACAGAACATCAATTTTCTTAAAATAAAATTGAGGGACATGGGCAGGGAGATCTCTAAGAATATAAATGGCCCATTCATTTTCAAGATACCAATTTCACTCTATAAACTCAGGGCAAGTGCAGATAGATATTTTCCAAAACTGTTCTCATGTGGAAATGTACTATATGATTAACAACCTTGCGACCTTTCCTTTGTAAGTGTTTTATATAGTCATTTGAAATGTTAAACACTTTTTCACCCAAACGCAAAATAAAACTGAAATTACTAATCAGAGAAGCAACAGATGTATCCCAATTTATTTTACAGCCAGTGAGATTCTCAGCATCTCATATTGCATTTAATCAGGGCTGGCAGAGATATTTAGAGATATGAAAGCAACAAAAATGCATCATTAGCATAAAACAGGAACTTGAACATATGAGTTGAAATCCAGCCACTTGCCGTTGCTCAACTGTCATGGAGGGGCTTTATTGCTGTCACCCCTTTAAGCAATAGGGGACCACCTCTTCAAACACTCAAGATTGGGGGCCATTCCAGGGTGGTCCTTTGTAAGGAATGAGGTAGTGCTATTGGAAGGAACTTTTTCATGTTTCTTCTCAGTGTGAATGTGAGTGTTTTCCATTCATGTACGCCAGGGTTTGAATCTCCCCAATCTTAACTCCTTCAGTATCTGCTGTCTGCCAGATTGCACATACCAGAAGATCTAGAATCAGAAGAAATAATTGGCAGCCCTAACTTATGTCCCCAGACAACTTAATAAGATCCAAAATAGATTCCATGGTGACAGTTTTGGAACTGGATGGAAATACCGTAACTAAATCCATTACGTTCAGTCCAGAGATAGCATGAATGCTGAGAGAGAGTGTGATACAGAAAATTCCCGAGCAGTCAAATGCTTTCTCTGCAGGGAAAGTGTCAGCACCTGATTACTACAGCAAAGACCTCAATAAACTGCCTTAAATTGTCAAGTTCCTGCCTTGAAGGACAAAATCCACTGGGCTGGGTATAGCAGACCTAGGATTGCTAGGGTTTGAAAAGTTCTCTTTTAGTTGAAATATACCTTCTAGGTCCAGTACGGTATTTGCTTCAGGATCAATTAATGTGAACTTTTATTCATGTGTTTATTTACAGTAATTTATAAATGGCTTGATGGTTTAAAAAAACCACACAACTCTACATGCTACAGAATGTAAAAATAATAAACAATATAATTAAAACAAGCATACAACACTAACCTGGTAAAATCACAGTATAACAGCATGTAAAAACCAATAAAAACAGGATTTCAATTAATTCAAACAAATGAAAACAGTGTTCAGTATTATGGATCGGGGAAGGCCTGGAGGGAAAGAAGTCTTTACAAGAAAAACCTCTGGTACAATGTAGGCTCAATGATGAGTCACAAAGGCCTGAATTTGGATCTCATTTCTGCCTACCCAACTCAAGAGAATGACTTGGGGAAGGTTCTGTTCTCTGTTCCTCGCCTTCTTCCCTGCCCCACATATGTAGGGTACAATTCCCAAACCTATTCCGGTGTTTTCCCCCTCTTCCACTTCTAGGGCAGGTGCCCCTCCCATATAATCCAGTTGGGAACTCTAGCAGGGGCATAAGAAATCACTTTGGACATGAAAATGAATAGAGTGCTGGAAGGATGAGAAGTGTGTTTAAGAAAAAGGAAAAGCTTTCCCAGCTAAAATCTGGATTGAAGACAGAACTTGATGAATAAATTGTGTGTAAAATAAAAGTTTGGAAAGGTCTGTTCTTGATGTGAAGAAGATCTTATAGGCAGTCAAACAAGCAAGACTCATGTGTGGGACTCTTCTGCCCACATTGGTATTCAGAGACTTACTGCCTCTAACAGTGGTCAATATAATGACCACTGTGAAAACCTTAAATGGCTAAGGAAAAGATGCCTCCCTACAGCAATTAGATAGAGAGACTGCAGTAAGGAGCCTAACAGCTGCTAACACTTTCCTTACAGGAGTCATTTCTTAGCAAGCTGGCTATTGATTGCTTCACAGTCTCCAGAACCTTGTACTTTGCTGTCTTCCCGCTTTTGATGCCCTTTGTTCTTTAGATCTCAGCCTGGAAGCTGTTAACCATCAGCGCTTACTGTCAGGCTACAGCACACCCTGATTATAAATCTGTAAGTTGTCCCCCTTCTTCCTTTTCTTGCTTGTTTTCTGATCCTCATCCTTTCCCAGCTAATTATAGGACTAATCTTCCACACATTGGAAACTGCTATATACAGTATTATACAGTAAATGGGCTCCTGAGCCCCACAGGGGTGCCGCAGAAAGAATGTAGTTTGTTAAGGGAGCTGTGGACTCAAAAGGGTTGAAAACCTCTGTTTTAAGGGATTATACAGTGGTACCTCGGGTTAAGAACTTAATTCATTCCGGAGGTCTGTTCTTAACCTGAAACTGTTCTTAACCTGAAGCACCACTTTAGCTAATGGGGCCTCCCGCTGCCGCTGCATGATTTCTGTTCATGCAAAGTTCTTAACCCAAGGTACTATTTCTGGGTTAGCGGAGTCTGTAACCTGAAGCGTCTGTAACCCGAGGTACCACTGTAATTGTATTGTTACATGCCACTCCAATCTCTGCTGAGAGGTAGCAAAACACTTGCCCAGGGTCATGTTTCCATTGTTAATTCAGGGCATGGCAGAGCCTGTAGTGTTTTAAGATAGATGGTTTATTTTACACCTATATAAACCTGAATCTACACACAGAGAAAGAAAATCCACAGCATTACATCTCCAGAGAGTCTCTCTTTGCTTCTCCCCCAGCTTCAGCCAGCTTGAGTCCAGGTCAGCCAGCCATGCTCCTCAGTCTCTGGGTTACAGTCTCTCCAGTCAGCATCCAAGATAGTTTTGACCTTTGTTCTCCTCCTCCTTGCCAGCACACCTCTTGCCAAAATCCCAAGCCTCCTGTAAAGACACTTTTCTCCATCAGCCTTCCATCACTTTGGTAGCCTGCCAATTCTCCTGCTCTGCCAACTCCTCAGAGCTGGGTGGGGAGGGCAGCTCTTTTGCATGGCCAATGGCCCTTAACGGCCCAGGACTCTTCTTTAAGGCTATGCGCTTAACTAGCCTGGCCAGGCTGGTTTGCATGCGCCTCCTTGTCTGGCACAGCTATGCAGCTTGCATTTTCCCTTCCTATCCTAAATATTAGCTAGATTCCAACATTCATTAATTTCTTAGGTTTAGATCCCGTGCTCCCCCCCCCCCACCTTATGACAGTATTTGAATTGCTAGTTTGCTCCTAGCAATTCGCTCCTTTCTCTGGCAGGAAGGCAATAAAAAATGTGTTTTTTATAAACAAACAAACCCAGCCCCAATTAAGTCTCCACCTATGTCACCTACACTGTGTACCCATAAGTTCAACAGGACATACACTTGCCCCGATTGCACTTTCTCCCCAGAAAAGGAAACTTATTGCCCGCCCCCGTGTGTTTTCCCCGCCAGCCAACCCTCCTGTAAAGTTTAGACACCCTGAGCAGTCTGGGCTGATGGCGCAAGGTGGGTTTGGAAGCGCGACCCTAAAGCAGGCTCCCTCTTCAGTCAGTCCTATTAATGGCAGCACATGATATTCCCCACGAAGTGTGCTTTCCTTCCTCCCCCCCCCTTTAAATTTCATGCTCCGAAATATCTCTGTGTGTGTAAAAGAGAGAGAGAGAGAATTGGACATCGCAACATAAATCCGCGCTAAGTCAACTTGAGCATGAGTGTCTCTCCGCCCCGGTTCCTTCAAGCACCAAGCTGCTGAGGGGCCCGAAGGAGGCGGCTGAGGCGACGCCTTTCCTTCTGACCTCGGGCCAACAGTTACTCGCGGGAGCGCGCTCTCCCTGACGGGCACGCGCCTTCCTGAACGCCCAAGGCGAGCGCGGGCAAGTACCGTAAGCTATAACGGGAAAAGCGTGCGAAGGATGAGGGGGTGTCTTGTGAGGGGAGGGGGCTGCGGGCCTTGCCAGCAAAAGGGGCAGGAGCGGAGCATGTTGGTCTCTTAGGGGCAGAGGGGCAGGCGGGTTGGGGCGCAGAGCTCGGTCGGGCTTCCTCGCCTGCGCTTATTTATACATGACTACAGCTAGTGATACTTTGGTTTGATACTGCAGCTCCTCGAAGTTAAAAAAAAAATGCATTGTTGTGTGGTGGTGGACAGCTGGAGAGGGAGCTCCCCTCCCCACCTTCACTCCAACCCCAGTGTGTGTGTCTAATAATATTGGTTTGTGGAGAGGAATGCTTGTCTCCTATGTCCTCCTTTCAGTCTGTGGGGCTTTCTGCCTCTCCCTCAGCTCGTTTTTGAGGAGGTAGTTAGAGGGAGAAAAGAAAGAATTGGAGGCGGGGAGAGAGCTGTGTGCAACTTTTATTTCTCTTATAAAGAGCTCTGTTCTTCCTGTTCCCTCCAGCTTGTTGTGTTTATTATATGGGGTGAGGGGAAGGGGGGGGGAGATGGGATGGGAACTGTGGCGTCCTCCAATTACCCCCCTTCATTTCCAGCCTTTTCTCTGTTTGCATATCTTTGTAAGGGTGGGTTTCAAGTTCAACCATCTGGGACTTGTCTTTTATGGCTGCAAGGAATAGGCAGTGCTCAGTTTCTAACTAAGGAGGCACAACTCCTGGCTGTCACTATCTGCTCCTCCTCCCCAATCCTACTTGCGTGGCAGCTGCTTACAGTTGTTTATTGGTGAGGGAATGCACTCCCTTCTCTGTTGTTGTCATCTTTTGCTCCACAGCTGAGCCCTGGCATGGGGAGAGGGAGAGGGAAAAGATTGAGGGTTGTACTACGGGGCCATAGGGCATTCACTGGGTTTTAGTTTATGTTACTGGGACATTAGGAGGAAACAGGCCAGAACCTTTTAACAAACTGCCTACAGCCACCCCTCTTCCCCTTAACGGAAAGGAGGGGACAGTGGAGGAGCAACACTGTTGGTTTTGAAACAGGCGTTTTGTATCCTGCTTGCCTCTCTGTTGGGAAACAGGCAGTGACATCCTATTAATCGGAAGGAAATCTGAAACCATCGCAGCCAGGAGTACAAAAATAAAGTGCCATAAGAGTAGACCTGCAAACTGTGACTTGACACTTTCTGTTAACTAATGCAGAATAGTTGTCTGCTTTTAAATCTGCCAGGATCATAGCCTGTGCTTTGCAATATATTCTGTAGAACTTTATAGTGGTATAGCATGCTTTCCAGTTATCTAAATAGGCCTGTGAAGCTGAGAAACAGTACTTGCCCAAGACCATTTGGTGATTTATAGCTAAATGAACATGCAACTCCTTCCAAACAGTGTGGTATCTCACACTGGCAGTTGGTGCTCACTTGTGTAGAAGTCAGTGGGCCAGGAAGAGTATGCTTTCTTGAAATAACTAGGGTTCTTCACAACTTTCCTTTGCTCATGGGCTTCCAAGGTAACTGGGATTTCAGGAGAGTGTGATCAAACTCAGGTGACACTTGGGTGTGCAGTGCAACATTAAAGGGCATATAATTTCTTAGCTGAACTGTATTTTTTAAATGCCACATACCTTTGACACACAGAAACAATGCAGGAAGGAACAGCAAAGCAGGCAAGAGGTTAAATCTGATTATAGAGGCTTTCCAGCTACCTCAATGGTTGGTCTAATGCTTAGAGCAGAGGTGGATACCTTTTCCAGTGTTCCCTCATGGATAGTCACCTGGGAGCTGCTTGTAGGGCATGTAGGGCACCCCCAGAGGCAAATGGGGGTATAGCACCAGATGTGACTCTTCCCTTTGTAGAGTAGGCTACATTCCAACTATGTAGAAGTTGAAAGTTTCTACACACCTACACACCCACACAAATCTCTCCATCCATGCAAGCAAGAGACATTGTTATGGTTGAAGGATGCATTTCAGCCAGGCAACAGCACTTTAGATGAGCTTAGAGCAGGACTGGTGAAGGACAGGGTCTAGTAGATTCCTGAGAGTCAAATAGAGAGGTCTGGAGGGCCACATCCAGTCCCCACACCTGCTCCCCTTAGGGTTAGGCATGGTTCTTTTTCTGTGAATTCTTGTTCATACTTCCCTGTCCAATCTTGGGGAGGGGGCCCTCTTCTATAGCCACTCTGTTTCTGGGTGCCAACATTGTCACAGAGCAGGAAGGAGTGGAATTGATAGGGCTACCTTGCTATGCTCTACTTGGAAAGTTAGCTGCTTTGGCAGTCTTGTAGTACAGGTACATCAGGGGATGACAATTTAAGCTCTGTTTCTCTTGACTCTGCTCTCCCTTATTGATGCTTGGTCCAGACTTCCAGTGCTTGTCAAGCTTTCCGCTGTACTTAGAGGAATCCTAATTCTTAACCAGTGTTAGAAACTGAGATGTGAAAGCTAGGAGCTAAATAGCACCTTAAACCTAGGTTATGGGAGCAACAGCAGAATGTCTAGGTGCACTTTTTTATAACAAAAATACAAAGCTGAAAATCATAGAATCCATAGAGTTGGAAGAGACCACAAGGGCCATTGAGTCCAACCCCCTGCCAAGCAGGAAACGAATGAATGAACTGCAGCTAAAATATGTTCATTTTTCACGTGGTCTAGTCCTTCCCCTGCTCACCCCCCTAATATTCTTAAGAGGGTCTCTTCTCCAGCCTTTAGAGCAGGGGTAGGCAACCTAAGGCCCATGGGCTATGATGTGGCCCAATTGCCTTCTCAATCTGGCCCGCGGACAGTCCGAGAATCAGTGTGTTTTTACATGAGTAGAATGTGTCCTTCTATTTAAAATGCATCTCTGGGTTATTTGTGGGGCATAGGAATTCGTACATCCTCCCCCCCCCCAAAAAAAATAGTCCGGCCCACCACATGGTCTGAGGGAGGGTAGACCAGCCTACAGCTGGAAAAGGTTGCTGGCCGCTGCTTTAGAGAGTAGCTGGAAGTGGGGAGACAGAAAAAGGTCTTCCTTTCCTTCCACTCTGCAGTTTAAATCTGAAATCTTAGGCACAGTACTGTGCCCAGAGCTCAGAAACTGCTCACACTAATGAAATTCCCTGTCACAAAATGTGCCTAGAACAATGGGATTGTTGAACACTGCTCCTAACAATTTATATGTGTGTTTTCTCACATTCAGGCTTTCTCCTTTTTCTCTTTCTCTTTCTCTTCCCCTTGCTCTGTTCTTTTCTCCAATATCTGATTTATATGGTTAGGTCCTTGGTGGCAGGGACCTATCAATTTTTGCTTGTGATGTAAGGTGCCATGTACATTGATGGTGCTATATGAGCAATAATAATGTAACCACTGTGGTGACTTTTGTCCTTCATGTTAAGTATCTTATTGCAATCTCTCTATAAAGATCTCTGTTCTCTGATTACAAACGACTTCAGATTGAATCACTGCCTACCAATGAAAGGAGGGCCAACAAGCAGGGCCTCAGATGCCATTTTTAAGGAATGGGCAGGTTCATACAGTTCATACAAAGATTCTTTCAAACTACCTGGTCACAAAAACCATTTAAGGCTTTATAGAGTAAAACCAGCAGTTTGGAGTGGGTCTAGAAATGCAGTGTTAACCAGTGGAACTGCTACATACTGTAATAGTCTTAAATAAATAATATAGGGCTTGACTTTTGATTGGCAATCATCTTGGTGTTAGGTGTAGCAACCTTAAAAACAAACAGAGAGGAAACTGATATACTTATACTATACTCAGTTATTTACTGTCACTTTGGGTAGTTCTACCTTAGCAATGATAAAGAGTTCTCCTTAAGAGAAGAAACAAGTTGGAAATTTGTTTGTGCAACTACAACCTTTCTACTTCCTATGTTGTCTTATCACTGGAACTATTGGGCATTATATGTATTGCAGCTCTGGAATGAGCTGACCCATGTTGAATATTTTCTAAAAATTCCCTGAGCAAAACACTTTAGCTTGTGTCCAAGTCTGTGGATTCCCCCACCCCGCAATCAGAGTGTTGCTTCCTTAATTTCTTGACATCCTTTTACCACCTGTGAATTTATCTGCACAAAGCAACTTTGGCCTTGGTTATGTTATATGTGCTTGGTACATCCAGACTTGGTTACTGTAATATACTCTACATGGGGCTGCCTGTAAGAACATAGATTGCTGCCTTGAACCATGCCGAGATATGGTCTACTTCGCCCAGTATTTTCTATTCTGATTTGCAGTGCTGTCTGGGATCTTAGCAAAGTGTTTTCACATAGCATGCATCATCTTCATTATTTTTCTGGAGATGTCAGGGACTGAATCCTGAAACCTTCTATATGCAAAGTGTGTGCCGTACCACTGTGCTGTGGTCTATTCCTATAGAAGCCAAAAGTTTATTTGTTAGCAGGTATCTAATTAGTAAAGGAAGTATGTGTTCTTTTCTTGAACATAGCAAGTGGATTATCTAACAAGGGGGCAGCCCCACCCTACATAACTGATCACAAGACATGCACACCATTTGAATGGCAATGAAACTTGGGCTCCCTTTCAAATATTGTATTGCGGGGGGGGGGGGATGAAGGGACCTCAGCCCCAGAAAACTTCACAAAGTGGTTCAAGTCTTTCTAGGAGCCAACTCTCTCAGAAAGGAAAATATACTTACTGATTATTTGTGTATGCTAACATAAGAAATTCACTGCGGATGGATGCCACATTAAAAATGGTGACATGTTAAATGGCATGTCTAGAGAGTTTGACTACTAACTAGAAGTTTCAGTTCCAATTTGGGCAGCAAACCTAACCACATGTTAACACATTTGACTAGGTATATAGCCAAACTCGCAGTGCCCAGGGGATGGTAAGAGATCCAGCATACAGTGACTAATTATTATAGCAAAGAACCTAAAATTATCCAAAGGTTTATGTGATTAGAACATTCTTGGCCACTGTTGCTTTGCCAAAATGGAAGCCAAAAACTGGTTTTACAGGATGATTTTGTGCAGTGTATTATCCTTTGAGCAAACAGTGTAAGGTTTTGTTTGTTTTTCAAATCAGAAAAGTAGTACCAGTAATTCTTGATGAATTCAAACTATTTATTTCTTGACTATATATTTCTCCATTTATCTGCTCTGTCTCTACTAAGTCAAAGTGCTTTCTCTCCTAATCTAGAATGCAGTCCTGACCCAGCTTACCTGGAAGTAAGCCCCATTTAATTCAGTTGGACTTACCGTATTTTTCGCCCTATAGGACGCACTTTTCCCCCTCCAAAAATGAAGGGGAAATGTGTGTGCATCCTATGGGGCGAATGCACACCGACCCCTCTCGCTCTCCAGGCTTCAGGAAGCTATCCGCAAGCCTTGCAAGCCCGGTGGGAGTTCCCGCAGGCTCGCAAGGCTTGCGGGCAGCAGCCTGCAGCCCAAAGCATGGTGCGCCCTCCGGAGGGTGCCCCGTGCTTCGCGCAGGTGTCCGCAAGCCTTGTGAGCAGCAGCCTGCAGCCCACAAGCTCGGGGGATAGCGGGGAGGCGCAGCGCCGCCATCCCGCTGTTCCCCGACCTGGTTTGGAGGCTGCCAGCCCCACAAGCTCGGGGGACAGATATCCACAAGCCTGGGGAGACCGGCGGGACTTGTGCACCTGGGGGAAAAATAAATCCCCCCCCTTTATTACCCCCCAAAAACTAGATGCGTCCTATGGGCCGGTGCGTCCTATAGGGTGAAAAATATGGTACTTCTGAGTTAGATATGGTTAGGACTGTCCTGTCCTTGCACCTTGTCTGTTCAATATTTCTTAATTCTGTTCCCTCTTTGAGTCCCCAATCACACATTTCTTGATTACTGCATTGAACTTTCACTGTCAAAATCTCCTCTATTCTTTTTCTTTCTGAAAAATATAATTTTAATTTTTTGTTATGACAATAAACTATAATAATATTTAACAAACTTTGGAGTGCTGCTGTTCTTGTCACATTATCCATTTTCCTCTTTGAGTTTGTACTTTTGTTTCAAATAATAGAATCATCATCAAAACATTAACGAATCTGTGGAGGCACGTCTCTCTGTAGTAACTTCTCTACTTCAGCAGTCTCAAATAATAAGAATTGTTTCCATTGCTGTAGAACTGTCTTTAATGTTTGGCTCCTGGACAGAGTTGTTTTATTTTATTTAATCAATGAGAGAAGTTTCAGTAAAGCCAGTGTAAGTCTACAGATCTGAGACCCACAGTGCATCATGGTGCATGAGTTAACTTATATCATACAACCCTTAGATAACCAGTTTGAACCTAGCAACATTTTGGTCATTTCTGGAAGTTCTAGCATTCTAGTATGTTCCATCAACCATCTTTGTTTTCTTGACTTTCTCTTCCTGTATTCAGGTTAGGACTGTGACACTCTGTAGAAATCTTGACATGGGTATACCTTCCAGCTAACCCAGGGATGAAAAGAAAAACAGAAGAGTATTCATGGAAGCCAGTACCACAGAGCAAATCTTCTCCATGTGACCGATTCAAGCATGCCTGCTGCATCTGCAGGGGGTTCCTTTATGTTTATGGTGGACGGCAAAATACTAGCTTGAATGATTTCTGGTGATACAAGATAGGTAAGTTTTCCTGTTCACCAAATAATAATAATAATAATAATAATAATAATAATAATAATAATAATAAGTTTTATTTGTATCCTACCCATTTGAATGGGTTGCTCCAACAAATTATAAAAACACAGTAAACATTAAAAACTTTCCTATAGAGAGCTGCCTTCAGATGTTGTCTAAAAGTAATATATTGTAGTTACATGTAGTTCATTATGCCACTGACTAAACCAAATCTACATGCTGTATTCACACAAACCCATTTTTCTTCTGGTGGTAACAATTATCCTGAGACAACCTGATGAAATTTCCACCAGATTCTTTCTGTAGCAGATTCCTGCCCCCCCCAATCCAAGTAAACAAAGTAAGATTAATGAATAAACTTTATCACCCAACAAGATTACAATAATAATAATGATCGTTATGTGGATTCTTCATTCAAGCCCACCTTTATGGAAAGCTAACACAAACCTTTTCCACATATGAAAATAAAAATAATGTAGAAGTATTATGATGACTACCTGAGGCACTTGCAGGCAAATGTTTTTGTTTTTCTGGTAGACCATACCCTTGGTTTCCTGTGTTGATAAGGAAAAGTGAACATACCTGTTCAGAAACCATTGCTGTTTCTCTTGTGTGATCCAGTGCAACAGCTTTTATGTCATTACCATTTCAGAAACTAGGAGAATGCTGAGTTTATATCAAGTGACAGGGTAGTAGGCCATGGGATAAATACACAGTTTAATTACACATTATAAAAAATCGAGCTGCTGCCAAAATGTCATATGTCCAGTCCACGCTGCCTCTATAACATATAGTAAAATATATACATTTCCTTGCTGCTGTCCTACATCAGCTGACACTGGAGGGACAGGTAGTCTCACTGCATTCTCATTCTAAGCAAGTTAAACTATGGTTATGGAGGGTAAGGATGAAACTTGGTAAGTGGTGACTGGTTTTGGTGGCAGCCCATATTTCTGATGTGCATTTTCTGCCTCAGCCATGTGTTTTGTCTGTGGCCAGCAACTGTTTGAGAGAGACTCAATAAAATGCAAACTGAGACTGCATTTGTCCAGTAACATACATCCTTTTTAACAGACAAGTCTTGTTGGAGACTAGTGCAAGCAGATGGCGCCAGTATTTTCCAGCGCTGCAGACTGGCCATTGTGAAACTTGTCCATAGAGCTGAAGCTCTTGCCTTGTTTTCTAATACACAGGGACCCATAGGTATCCACTTCAATGCATCACAGAGGATGACAGTCCATGTTTTACTTGCTTAATCTCTGTGGAATTTTAACAGAGCTTGATATAAATAACTGCTCCATGTTGGGAGAAAGACAGGTTAGTTTTTCACGCCTTGACAATCTTAATCAAAACACTTTCTAGATAATAATGAATGGGAGAGACTGGAAAACTCAGAAGATGGCCCTGAAGAACTGGAGGAGCACACAATGGTGGATTATCAGGCAAGTTTGAATTGATTTGTTGTTGTTGTTGTTTAGTCATTTAGTCATGTCCGACTCTTCGTGACCCCATGGACCAGAGCACGCCAGGCACTCCTGTCTTCCACTGCCTCCCACAGTTTGGTCAGACTCATGTTTGTAGCTTCGAGAACACTGTCCAACCATCTCGTCCTCTGTCGTCCCCTTCTTCTTGTGCCCTCCATCTTTCCCAACATCAGGGTCTTTTCCAGGGAGTCTTCTCTTCTCATGAGGTGGCCAAAGTATTGCAGCCTCAGCTTCAGGATCTGTCCTTCCAGTGAGCACTCAGGGCTGATTTCCTTCAGAATGGATAGGTTTGATCTTCTTGCAGTCCATGGGACTCTCAAGAGTCTCCTCCAGCACCATAATTCAAAAGCATCAATTCTTCGGCGATCAGCCTTCTTTATGGTTTGAATTGATTTAGTCCTGTACAATACAATAACTAGTTCTTCTTTGCTACTGTGGACTCAGCTATACAGCTGCAAATATAATGTTTTAAGTGTATTTTAAGTGCATTATACAAATGTGACACTAGATGGTGAGCTTATGGCAAATTCAATATATTTTTCAAGACACTTCTTAAAAAAGCATTTTCACAGTGTTTTGTATATGTGTCTAGATTCCACCTGTCATTTCCCCATTATAGTCTGTGTGGCTGGTGCTGTTGTGTAGTTTAGTTTCCTGGTCGGCTCAGACTTCTGCTTCAGGGTAAGAATCTCTATTCTCTTCTTCCTGCAGCAGCAAAAATATCCATCCCTCCCCCCCCCCCCCGAGAAACTGCTGGGTATGTGTAACACTTGTATTCCTACAGGTCAGGTAACTGTTGTTAGCAGAAAGAACTCTAGAAGGGGAGGGAACAACCCTTCTTTCCTAGAGAGGTTCTGCTAGCGTTATTATTGGAGTAAGATGATAGTTTGTTGTTCTCCTTTTAGGTGAAATAAGTACCATGGTTTTTTTGCAGGTGGCTTTTTTTAGCATATTGTACTCTGTTAGTGACAAGGTTGTTTCGTTGAGAGGGAATGACAATGAAACAGCCAGTCAGCTGTAGGAGGACATTCCTTTCAGTAACGTTATTCAATTTATTTTTACCTACTAGGGTTGATTTAAATATTAGAAACCTTACAGCTGGCCTATGTGGAAGCTGTCAAAAAGCACATCTATGTGGTGCTCTGGCTGGCAAGCAAACACTTAAAAAACATCTTATCTTGTGTGTCAGCTTAGTACGTGCAGCATCTGCCATGTTCCTCAGTTATCTTTGTGACTGCTGACACTACCCATTTTAAATGTTACACCTGATGCGTTTCTGCAGCCTCTGTGGAGGTAACATAACATTTCAAATCAGCCCCAAGTATATGTCCCACAAATCAATTTGCACAGCCCCCTTAAAAGATGTGCCTCGAAATTATTATTTGTTCAGTAGACATTATAGATACCCCCGACAATAGTGTATTTAAAATATTTTTGTCATTCCTACAGGCCAAGCATGAGGAAACTCACATTTGGGCCACTTTATCTGGCACTTACTTAGTCATGCTGGCCACATGACCTGGAAGCTGTACGCCGGCCCCCTCGGCCAATAAAGCGAGAGGAGTGCCACAACCCCAGAGTTGGTCACGACTGGACCTAATGGTCAGGGGTCCTCTTACCTTTTTTATCTGGCACTTAAGCTCTCTTAGCCCTCTCCCCTCACTGGCACTACTCCGTGCCCTGTCTTTCTTTTCCCCATGATAATGCCTCTTGCTTGCCTGGCATTTTGCATTACAGGAATGTAGCCCTCCTGTCAAATCCATTGCCCCACTGGCTTTGCCCTCTCATCACCACTGGCATGTGGTCCCCAAAAGTTGCTCACGAGGGAATGTAGTCTCGGGCTGAAAAGGGTTCTCCACTCCGGCTGTAGGCTTTAACACCTTGCAGAAAGGTTCATTGTCAACAAATATTGTAATAAATGTTCTGTGACCACAGTACTATCCCCCTGAAGTAGCTATTGGGATCTGCCTTAGTAAGCAAGCCTTTTGGATTTAATTCTGTGTGTTCAATATTTAAGTGTGTTTGCAATCACAAAAGTTGGCATAGCCCATTCTGCGCCTCTCTCCATTGAAACATACAACATTCACTTCTGAGGATTCATTGCAGGCCGGACTGGAGTATGGCTTTAGCTTCTTTGGGGGGGGGGGTATGTAAGTGTAGAGCATGGTGCATGGGACCATTACTCCTTCCATATGTCTGTTGCTGGAGTGCAGCTTAGATTGTGATTTGAAATTTACAATGAATTCACTTGATTGCATTTGACTTTGGAAGATACAAGTATGTTTTACAAGAAAATCATTATTTTACTTTCAGGGTATCCTCTATATCTTTGGTGGAATGGTGGATTCTGCTTTCACACTGAGGAAGAATCCTCTTTGGATGTATGACACTGGTATGGAACTAGACAAGCAACATCTTTAAACAGGATTGCATATAGATTTGATAACTACGTAGGTAGGGCAGCCTGTTTGGGTGGAGTAGACAGGTGAGAATCTTTTGGCATGCCTTGTTTGCCAGTATATCTGCCTGAGCTTGCTTGAAGCATCAGATTTCCAGTCAAGTTCCAGTAAGATCAATATTCAATCCATTTGAAGTATAGAATGTTTTAACATTTCAGGTAAACGTATCTATAGAAAAAGAAACACCAGGCTTCCCCCGTGTCTCATTCACTATAGGATTATTCACAGCAAAACTACCCAACAAAAGTACAGGAGTAGGAGGAGGTTGAGAAATCCACTTAACTACCTTTGTGTTGGAATCAATGTTTCACTAAACACAAATTTAGTAATTCAGCTATATATTTGTGACAGAACACTGAGTATTAGGGGCCACGGCAGTCCTAGCATTCTTCCATTTGTTGATCATGTCTTTTCTGTATAGTTGGCAGGGATTCAGTTCCTGGGAACCATGAATTGCAGCCAGAAGCCTCAAGCCAATTTAATGGCATACTAATACCTTTCAAACATTACAGAAGAGATATAGTTGGCTTGTGTCTGAGAACCAGGGGTCTGCTCTTTTGCTATAGTGTATGCAAAACATTTCTTAGGTCCAGGCCTCATGAGAAAGCAAGATGAGATCTTCTGCATATTCCCAAGGATGGTGGGTGGGGACCCAAAGCCTTACCAGCCAATACTATAACATCATAAGAACAGTACATTCATCATCTTCTTTGGATTGGGGACAATAAATATGGTTGTATTTTTTGACCATAGGAAGCTGAGTCTGATCAGTGGTTTGTCTCATCCAATATTGTCTATCCTGGTTCAAAGTGGCTCCCCCAGGTCTCTTTTTGCCATGATATCAGATTTTTTATTTTTTTTAAAATAACTGAATATACCTAGGATTGAACCTGTAGCATTAAATATGCAAGACCCTGAGCCATGGGTACTTCTTATTTTTTGCCAGTGTCACGTCTGACAAACACTGTTGAGATGCTACTTTGGGGCGATATTTATGACAGATGAAAGCTACCTTAGTTGCTGTTAAGGAGAACTGAACAACTTTCTTGGTTCCCATCTCCACAGTTCAATGGGCCTTGCATGACATTACAAATAGAGCAGGAGTACCCTCTTGTGGTTAGTATTGTAACTGATATTTTATTGAAACTGCAGATTCAGCTAAGTGGATGGAGCGCCAACTCACAGCAGGGGAGAGTGAGGTAAGAAATTTGGAAAACAGAAATGTGTGAATCATACATGAAACATGTTGCTTTGTTGATCCAACAGCTTGCTTAGGAATATGTTCTGAAAACTGTTCCAGACTGGGTTCATCCAGGGAAACGCAGCAGCAGAGTAATTTTATGCTGTTGGTATCACTTTTTCACTGTAAGGGGAGGGATACTTATTTCCTCTATATTCTTAAATCATCTATATAGCATGTATATTTTTGGATCTTAAAATAGGAGTGGTGTATCACTTGGCCTTTGTCAATACAGGGAAGGAAGAAATTTCCAGCAGCTTTCATCCCCTGCAGCCTCTGGCACCCTTCAAAATCTGCTTTGAAGGGTCCCCCAGCACACTGGAGCATATTACAGTGGTACCTCGATGCTTCAGGTTACAGACTCCGCTAACCCAGAAATAGTACCTCAGGTTACGAACTTTGCTTCAGGATGAGAACAGAAATCGTGCTGCGGCAGCAGCGGGAGGCCTCATTAGCTAAAGTGGTACCTCAGTTTAATAACAGTTTCAGGTTAAGAACGAACCTCTGGAGCGAATTAAGTTCTTAACCCAAGGTACCACTTTACTGGGGGGGGGGGGACAGCTGAAAATGGCTTCCTTCCCCATTCTACTGACTTTACTGCCAGCTGAGCAACACAGTTGGACACAACCCATAAGTGTTTCTTTGGTTATAATATGTAGCACATTTATAACTGCCCTCTATACCAAATTACTTATGGTTTATTAATTATAGATTATGAGCTGCCCAGATAATGTTAAAGGGTAGCTATATAATTTTTCATTAATAAATACCAGGGTTTCTTCATGTATATAGGTACTAAAGAATATTTTGGTGAAAACCAGGCATACCATTTGGAAGCATGCGGCACTAGGGAAGTGTAGCTGCCACACTTCATGAAGACAAGCACACACAACCAAGAGCTTAGGTTCAGGCAGCTCTTAACATCAAGGATCAAGGTCTTGTGTGGTGGGGGCAGCCTGTACTTGTTCCTTCAAGTTTTGAACTACCTTCCCTCCTAAGCAGCAGCAGCAGCAGCAGCAGTAGTAGTAGTGATGCAAGGGGCTTAGTCAAAGGGTGAACAGAGGCAGCCTTGCCTTTCCAACTTTTACTCCTGTGAAACGGTACCAGAGCTTTACTTCTATGTTGTAAAGAGCTTCCAGGCTGCTTTCATCCTCCATCAGACACACTTTGTCCTAACCAGCTTTGCAAACAGTGCTGTATTATCACTTTTTTCAGGGGGAAAGCACTTTGAAGACTCACTATCAAACAAACCTGAGTCACAGCCTCAACTATGACGTAATTGCCACTTTTAACATGCAGGTCCCCCCCCCCCCCGTCAACTATTTGCTAATCCATCCTTTTCTGAGAGGGGTTTATTTTCCGAGATGATGCCCTTCTCTATAGTTAGGATGGTTTGTTCTGGTGGAAACATTGCATGGACACAATACATTTCTTGCACTTCATTGCACTAGCTATTTATTATTAGAAGTGCTCCTACTGCTCATTCTGGGCTTGAATTTTCTGTTACCTAATTTTTATAGTAGTAGGGGATTCTGGAGTAGAGTGACCATGTAACTAACTCTGCCTTCCTGGGTAGAAATGTTTGGAAAGTATGTCCTTTCCAGAGGCACCAGCATGCTTGCTTATGCAGTGCAATGGAATATGAGTAACTCTCATGGCTATTCATTGCTTTTTTTCTATTCCTTCAACTGAGAACAAGCCCCTGTCCCATACCCATCAAGCGGTTGTATGAACAGAAATGCTCAGTGGTATTTCGGGTTAAGAACATAATTCGTTCTGGAGGTCCATTCTTAACCTGGAACTATTCTTAACCTGAGGTACCACTTTAGCTAATGGGGCCTCCTGCTGCCACTGCACAATTTCTGTTCTCATCCTGAAGCAAAGTTCTTAACCCGAGGTACCATTTCTGGGTTAGAGGAGTCTGTAACCTGAAGCATCTGTAACCTGAGGTACCACTGTACCGATGTTCATAAAGGTGTCAGTTATTGGTGTTTTACAAGGACAGTGTGAATGCATTTTTAAGTGGAAGTAGTAAGGGGGGGGGGGAATCTGCTTGGATAGATGTGATGGCAACAACTGTTAATGGTAGTTGTTTCATTACTATCCTCTCTGCAGGGAACGGCTCCAGTTAATCGGAAGGGCCACAGTGCAGTTGTCTACAAAGGCATCATGTACATGTATGGCGGATACGTTGACCTTAAGGGTGCTTCTCAAGAATTCTGGACTTTATGTCTAAGTAAGTAAGTTGAGCTTTCTCTGTAGGCATGTTACTGCAACCCAGCAGTGAGGGCTTGTGTCCTTATTAGGCTTATCGGGCATCCTCCTTGGGCTGTGGTGTGATTTGGCCCAAACTGCAGCCACCACTTGGTGTCATACCAAGTACACTCTATGTGCACTTGGTATGTGCACTCTATGGTAGTACACTCTATGTGCACTTCCAATTGTTGCTTTCCAGGTGCTGGTAGAATTTTGCACTTTTTCTGTCACCCTACCCACCTGTCAAAGTGGTATTTTGTTGTGTGTTTGTGTGTGTGTTTCAAATTCAGCAACCACCCAATTAGTTAGAAAGGAAAGAACTAGAAATTCCTTTGATTCTTTGCAGCCACAGCTTGAATTTAAGAGTGTCCTTTGGGTTCTTCCTTTGAAACTCAATCCCCTGATGTCATGTGACTGGCAGTTGGGACAGTTCTGTCAAAGTGGCCAGCAGTGGGTAGGGGAATCCTGCTCCCCATCCCTACTGAAGTGGCTGGTGGTTATGATACAAAACCCTTTTGAAACATCTAGAATGAAAATGCAATCCTGTAGCTGGCTTCGGCTCCATGTTTATCTGGGTATTGAATTAAACCAGGGATGGGGGAACTTATGGACCTTTCAAGCCTCTCTACCTGGTCCTCTAGACTCTTCCCAGGCCACACCTCTAAGAGTCCTGCTCCATGCCCTCCTCAAATGCTTATGCCTGTCTGGAATGTGTAACGGCAACAGGATGTCATTTACATGCCTTGAAGGAGGATGGTGTATATGTAGAAACTTCTAACTTTGTATTCCTGTGGTAAAGGCACTTGTGAAGGAGTACTTTGCAGGATTAAACCCTCCTGCTCTCCATTGAGAAAGGGGACAAGACACAACTTCTTCCCCTGCTCCCCTCCCAACCGTATGTTTAGTTAGGTTTTGCAAACCCTTATTAAACATCAGCTCACCACTTGAAATGATTTGGATCTGGGGAACTGTGCACAGCCTTTAGTCACATCTGTTGATTTTTGTCTCTGGTCCTACCCCACTGGCATGCAAGCCCCAGAAGAGAATGTAGATATTGGGCTGGAAAAGGTTCCCTGCCCCTATGTTGAAACAGAAATGGACTGTAATCTTCTTCCTTCAGATAAAAAACAGTGGACACCAGCTGTATCTTACGGTGGTAGCCCAGGCCCTCGACATGGCCACTCAGCTGTGGTTCATGGCAACAACATGTACTTGTTTGGAGGGCTGATGGGTCTGAGTGAACAAAAGGACTTCTGGAAGTGGGATTTCATGGCTGCCAACTGGTCTAGTATCAGAACAAGGTAAAATCTTTTGACAGCTATTCACCAGCAGTTTCAGCAAGCTGCAGTTTGAGAATGGAGTAGATAAAACTACCCAAAATTAGAAAGATTAAAAATATGTGTGTCTCGGGGAGCTAGGCAGCTATGACGGCTGCCTTTGAGGGATGTGGATTAGGCTGCATTTGTACTTTGTGGAACAGCAAGTTGGTTCCCTTTCTAACGTGGGGTAGGGAATGTGTGGTGCTCTGGATGTTGTGGGACTCCCAACCCCCATCAGCCCCATCTAGTGTGTCCAGTTCATTGGGGATGGTGGGAGTTGTAGTCTAGCAACATCCAGAGGGTCAAAAGATCCCCACCTCTGCTTATAAGCTGTTGAACTCATGCTTTAATAATGCACATGTTCACATCATTGTAATCACATTCTCTGTGATCCAAAGAACGCTGTTGAAAAGCAGAAGGCATTTCTAATGCATTTCTTGGGTAAGGTCTCCTGTTCTGGAAGAGGCTGCCGTGGGAAGTCAGGCCCTGATATGCAAAACTACAATGCTGTGATAAGGGAGGATTACATTTATATACTGAGCCACACATTTCTGTCAGAATCAGGCCGAGACTTTTTGAGGAGGTACCTTTTTAAAAATTAGGGCAGTTTCACAAATGTTTGTGCTGACCAAGAATTATTGTATAATGATCTGTAACAGTCAATTTAGGGAGCATTATACATTCAGATACCTTCATTCAGTGCAGTTCCCTCTATCTTATGTAATTAATGATGCTGTATAGTGCTGACCAAACAGAAACTAAAATCCTACCTCATTTTCATCAGCATAAACATTACTGATCTGTGTTCCTTGTTCTCTGTTGTGCTTGTGTTTAGTCACGGGCCTCCTAAAGTGGTGGGACACTCAGCTTTAATATTTGAAGATTCCATGCTGCTCTTTGGCGGAGGAATTTCTAATACCAGGCCAAGCAGTATTCTGTGGAAATACCATTTTTCATCTCAGATGTGGAAACAACTGGCTAGGACAGCAGAACCTTCATCCAAAGCTTTTCACTGCATGTTTGGGATTGGATATGGCTTCCAAGGGATTGCTGGTTCTTCAAGGAAGTCACTCAGCTATTTGCATCAAAAGGAAATGGGTTGTTCAAAGCTACTGGCCATCTCTAAGCAGCATGCCTGTTTCTGTGAGTATATTCACCAGGAGCCCTCATACCAAACATTCAGCAATGATGGTAGCACTGAAATTGAAATGAAAACCTTTTACCTGTCTCGGGAGGAGCCAGGATTTTGTTCACGCCAAACCACTTCAAGTTCAGAACTGAGTGTAAATGAGAAAGCATGCCCATTGTCCAAGAGAGAGAGAACATCCTACCTAAACCTACCAAGAGAACAGGACTTTACAGAGGAAAATGCAAGTTTCATTGATCTGACACCTGCCTCTGTGGACATTTGTGAGTCTTCTGCCTCCATGGACATTAGTGAGTCTTCTGCTGTGCTGCTGCTTATTGGAGGTAAACCTTTGTCAAGTTCCTCTTCAATTTCATTTTGGCAAATGGAGCTAGACAAAATTTAAATGGTGCATATACATATACTAAGGAGTGAGAACAAAAATACACCCTGTTGTATTTTACCCATTTTGTCACGAAACCAAAATGTCATGTGAATATGAAGTATCTAAGTATTTGAGAATGACAGCGTTACCACTTCATGGAACCACTCACTCAGGGAAATAAACCATGCTGCTATTTTCAATGAATTGATTTAGGCCCATGTGCTTGGATTAAGCAGGGACACGGGTGGCACTGTGGCACAGAGCCTAGGACTTGCCGATCTGAAGGTCGGCGGTTCGAATCCCCGCAATGGGGTGAGCTCCCGTTCCTCGGTCCCTGCTCCTGCCCACCTAGCAGTTCGAAAGCACATAAAAGTGCAAGTAGATAAATAGGTACCGCTCTGGCGGGAAGGTAAACACGTTTCCGTGCTCTGCTCTGGTTCGCCAGCAGCGGCTTAGTCATGCTGGCCACATGACCCAGAAGCTGTACGCCGGCTCCCTCAGCCAATAAAGCGAGATGAGCGCCGCAACCCCAGAGTCGGCCACGACTGGACCTAATGGTCAGGGGTCCCTTTACCTTTACTTGGATTAAGCAGCTTCAGTGTGAATGCAAAAAAAAAGCATCCAGTAAACCTGCTGCTTGTTCCTACAGCTAATTATTTTATTTATATAGAGCAGAGCTGCTCAAATTGTGGCCCATGGTGGTCTGCAGCATGGCTCTGGAGTTGTAGTTGAAGATGGAACGTCAATAGCCGTGTTGATTTTTAATTGTTTCTTTAATGCCTTATATTGTATTCTTAGTGAATTATAATTTGAAATCTATGGCATATGAATTGGAATACAATATAGAGAAAACAAAAGGAACAATAAAAATACAATTAAAAATCATACTGCAGCCAGCCTAGCACATTACAGTTGCTACACAATCCTTAATCAGTCTACCAAGACTCTCAGCAACCTTCAAGTGGTCCATGAGAAAATGTTTTGGAACCACTGCTTTAGAGGTGTACATAAGGACATGTTTAAACCAGTGGACAACTTAGTTCTTAGCTGATTTGCCATACCACTTGAATCTACATCACCCCATCATCTCTATAGAAAGACTCATAGAAAAAGAACCAAAATTAACTTAATTCCCCTGTAGTTAAGATAAGCAGGCTTCTCCCTCAGCAAGGGAAGGGTAAATGGGCAGAGTGCACAGATGTGCATACACTCACTCCATCCTTCTCCAGTAGCTAGGCTTTGGGTGAGGGGGGGGGTGTCCCCCCCTTCTGCCAGTCTATTGGAAGATGTGATCTACCTGGAGTTTAGGTGGGGAAATGAGATAATCTCCTCCTAGCTTTTTTCAAAACTAATCGCAGAAGGGGTCCGTGCATGCCACAGCTGGGGCTGTATGTGACTCACCATCTCAGGGTCTAGGGTTTGAGCCCCACACTGGGGTATATATGTTCCTGCATTGCAAGGGGTTGGATTGCATGACCCTTGTGGTCCCTTCCAACTCTACAATTCTATGATTCTATAGTAACTGAATATTATGCTGAAAACCAATTTTGGTGCTTGTTTGGGACTATCACAGTACTTTGCTGGTCCCCAAGGAAGGATATTTTTGTTGTCTGGCCATTCCCACCAGTGAATCTTGAAATCTGCTGTGCTCAATCAGAGATGGAAAATGGTCCCTTGAAGTTAACCTTTCATGACATTTGCCAGAAAACAAGATTGCAAAGTACATAGCTATTGTAAAAGCCTGCCATATGCCTTATCAGTTTCAGAAGTGCTGCTCTTCAAATTGTCTTTAAAAGTTTAGCTGCCACTAAACAGCACACAGTGAGCTTTATAAGTGATCTTATTTTTATATTTTTAGACTTTGACATTTATTTTTTGTGATAAAACTACATACAATTATATTACTATGTTTTTGTGATTAAACTATATAAGCATCATTTTTTGTATGTATGCTGTTTGTATCTGAGAAGAAATGCATGATTGATGAAGGATTTAAAGTTGGACAATAATGACAAAAATATTAAACTGTTGGTAATATGGCTGGTTATTAGTCACCATTTGATTTAGACTTAATGTGGCACCTTGCCCGTAGCAACTGTGTAAAACACTTTTTAGATGCAATGTACCCCCTTAGAATGAAGTGGAGGTCAAATCTGTTGATCTAAGAAGCATTTGGATTCTGGAATAAAATTTAAGGCCTAATTCTAGGTCAGTAAGTCAATTAATTCACTTTCCAGACAAAATTGTGGGTAGAAATCTTAAAACTGAGCCTCTCTCCTTGGGTGCAACTATTACTTGCTATCATTCATATGAGAGGTCAGCAGAAAATAGTGCATTGTCAGTTCTGTATGAGAAACACAGAACTTCATCCAAGACAAGGGGGGCTGCCAGGGACAGGCAAAAATGCAGGAATGAAGCAGATTGTCTGCACGTTGCAAAATTATTGTAAAAGAAAAACAGGTAGAGGCAGGCATTTTGCACAGTTGTGTTATATTTAGAAATAAACTACAACAGTTTGTGACTGATTCCAAGTGGACTACAAATCACAGTTCCCATATACAGATGTTCAGTTCAGTGCAGTTATTGTATAGCACAGTTTATATATGTTACCATGAAACACAGTGTTCCTTATATATAATACTTAAAAAAACAAATAAGTTATACTCAGAGCTAGTGTCAAGCTCTACATCATTTAAAAAGAATTACAAATACAGCAGTTAGTGGGTGTGATTTTTTAAAAAACAAACAAAATACTCTAACTCAAAATAATAAATCTTACATACTTTAAAGTAAGTTTGTCCAGTTGAGGGAAGTAAGAGGATAAACAAATCAGTCACCAAACCTTTCTGCTGGGGGTGCTGCAGTAGAATGCTCCCTATTCTCTGATGAATGCGGAATGCCATACCTCCCCCAGGTCCATCAATTTCACAGTTAGAAAAAAGTTGAACATTTTGCTCCAGGAGGATGACTGTTGCTATTCAGTGTTTGCACCAGAGAACAAAATAGCCATAATCACTAGTGAAACACAAGGTCTAGCTCACCAGATAGATAGATAGATAGATAGATAGATAGATAGATAGGAGTGAGCTTCCTTACAAACTCTACTGTGCATGTACTGTAACATACAAGATGTGTGGTTTACAGACTCTACACAGAGGCATGATTCTCCATTGGCTTTACACATGTATAGGACTCCATCTAAAGCTGTTGCTTCACACATTACTGGTTTGGGGAGCTGGAGGTCAAGGCTGGCACTTATTCCTTTAGCATGTAGATAGGATTGCCATTTGGTAAATGTATGAACTCTAAGCATGGTCAGCCCATAAACTAGTTTATGAGCAGTTGCTGTAAACAAAAGTACAATTCTACACGCATTGGGTCAGGGTTGGGGAATTTGTGGCTCTTCAGATGTCTCACTTGTAGTCCAGCAACATCTAAAGGGCACCAGGTTCCACACCCCTGCAATAGGCAGAACGAAAGCTACTTTCCAAGCATTTCTCAATATTGTGGTTGCTCTCAACCAGCACAATCCTTCTAACATCAGGTAACATTAATCTGCAAATATGCCGTCAACCTTAATTAACCCCTAAAGCCAGTGTCTTATAGCCAAATGTTCAGGTGAGCAACTTTACTGCTTATCTCCACTGACACATATTGCATTTATGAAAGACTGAGTTCCCTCTGTGATAACTGCACCTTTCATATGACAGTGTTTGCATGACACAATAAGCATTATTTCTTTTGTACAACGCAACCATTGAATACTGATGACATCTCATCATGAACTGCATGGCAATAACAAGGGCTATATACCACACCCAGTTTCTTACTGTGAACAGGAATAGGCATTTGTTTCTAGGAAAAAGACTGTCTACTTTGCAAGACATGTAGGTTCTCCGTTAAATAAAATATAAATATAGATCGTGAGATCTGTGTCTTGCACAGTATTCCTCCATCAGTCAAATGAATAAATCAATTTTGGCTATATATTTTTTAAAATACATTTGATAGCTATAGTGGTCAGCAATATTGCAGTCTAAGACTTTCTAGTAACTCAGAATTTTACAGTAGTGGAAATGAGAACAATTTCTTACATCTGAGCATGTCTCCATTTTTCCTTTGTTTTTGGCTTGGCTTGCATAGGACTCTAAATCACACAGAGTAACATAAATTTTGTTGTTAAGTAATCATTCTCTAACAACCCTAACATGCAACATTTTAGAAACTAGCTATACCTGCAATCTAGGAAACTCAATGAAGTTTCACTAACATTCTAGATAGCAAACCGTTGATTAACCTTTCTTCTACTTCCACTCTCTTGTAATCGGGGGTATATTAAAAAATAATTACTGTAGCATCTAAAATACACACTTCTGTTAAAATTACTGATAAAATTCATGAGGTGATTTGGATTTTACCTCCAGATTGTTTGAAATAGTTTAGGCAGTTTCCTCTCCAGTTTGCTGATAGTAATGAAGGATATCTCAAAGGCAAATGCTAATCTGATGCATCTTGCACATAGGAGTTCAGCTACTGGTAAAGGTGAAATGTTCAGATCTACACTCAGAGCCTACTTTAAACATGAAACTTGGTCCTCACAATGCTACACATAAAAAGCATTGCAACTGCTCTTATTTCAAAAGCAGCAATTAACAAGTAAAGAATGGGGAAAGGGAAGGGTGATCAAGCTGTTCATAGTATATTGGTTCATTAGCCTGTGTCAACCCACCCCCAAAATAAGGAAGGTTTCTTGCACCATAAAATGGCTTCTTGAAACAGATACAACACTAAATAAATCAAGTTTAGAGAACTTGCTCCAATTCTTTTAACCTACCCTTCCAACTGGGCAGCAAGTTGAGAGCCATTTTGGGAAGATAAAGATGATCACATTTCTACATTTTTTGTCTTTTTTGAAAACCAAAAGAAAGTTATTTTTTGAACATTAACAATAGAATCGTGTCCTAACCAATAACTGTGTCCTACCAAGTTTTATTGTTCGCTCTCAATGCCCATGGAGAAACTGGTCCACAAAAAAAAAAAAAAAAAAAAAAAAAAAAAAAAATGCTAAGCATGAGTTAAACTTGGGATTCACATAGTTCCACCAATGAACAGCAATTTCCCTGAGTTTGTAGTAGAAAAAGATTTCCCCACTGGTCCAAAACTATTAGCACTTCAATATACTGAGGGAGACTCTTTCACTAAATGTCCAGTCTAATTTGGTCTAATTTGAAGAAGATAGGTGAACTACTGGAATGTGTCTGAACAAGACTAGAAAATCAAGATGTAAAACCTGCCAATTGCAACCTCATTTGAAGAAAAAAAAATGTAGTGGAACATAGGAAAAAGGCAGTAATTCTAATTAGTCTGTACTTATAGTACAGAAATCAGCTATTGACAAGTTCATAGAACATACCTTAAAACAATTTTCAGTTTCGTTGGAAGGAACTTTCCAAACAGAAGCCAGTGAAAAGCTGCAAGGGAACATGCCTTTC
The DNA here is from genome assembly GCF_964234715.1 of Podarcis melisellensis. Taxonomy (NCBI): domain Eukaryota; kingdom Metazoa; phylum Chordata; class Lepidosauria; order Squamata; family Lacertidae; genus Podarcis; species Podarcis melisellensis. The sequence goes on along the minus strand of NC_138528.1, from coordinate 89,089,467 downwards.
CATTCTGAAGCTCTTCTTCAGCAGAAGTTTACACACTAGCAGTATTTTAGACACATGTTATAGAGAATGGGACAAAATGTGGAACAGTTACACTCACACACTATGGTAGCCTAAAAGTGTTTGGTAGAAAATTGCTTTGCCTCTTTGACTAGAGAGAGCAGAACCTGCCAGTTGGGTAACCTATCGAGGTGCTGCATATTCAGTTTCTTTCATACATGGTGAGCAAAAGTGCAAAGTCTAGAAAGTGGATTAAGGCCAAGAACATTTGACAGATATCAGTACAAAAGAAGATTCAAAGGAGATGTTAAGAAAGAAGAGCTTGCTCTATAAAAACACCATTAGCACTACATGCTTTTTATAGCAACAACCAGCAGGTGGCCTTAGAAGTTCCTATCCTCCCCATTACTAACTCGTTCATCACAGTGATGACTTTATTTACACCCCTAAAGCAGTAAAGAGCTTTATAGACAAAAGCACTGCTATGGATGGAAACCTTGCAGATTTCATTACGCGTCAGAATGTGTTCCAGTGTACTTTACAAAAGGTGCTCAGGCTTCCCAGCAGCTCTTCATACTAGATTTCCAGTTGCATGAATCCACAGTAAAACTGCCAGGCATTTTGCTTTAACCATGGTCTGAGCATGGGTCAATTCCAGGTTAAGTCCATTCCAGGAGCACGTTGCAGATGCTAGGAAGATGAGACTCTGTCAAAGCTCAGAGTTCAGTGGTAAGTAAACATTTCGGCCTTGTTGTAACATCTTCTGCAGCAGGGCTGAAATGAAAGCAACACACAATCTGTGTGGGAGATTTAAGGGGAGGGTCCTACTCAGAAGAGTCCTGCAACTGAATGAACTCAGCCAATTCAATAATCTGATGGGAGAGGAAACAATTCCAAACGAGGTAAGGTAATTCATATCTATCAGAGCCAATGCAGTGTTATTTTACATGGGAAACACCAAGGGTAAATATTGTAATGATCAAATTAAGAGCTGTCCGCTATTAGTAGAATCATCTTTGCTACATACAGCCAACATTGATAAAACTTTACTAGTATCTGCAGTGAAGTGCATATGCTGATAAGCGGAATGCCTACAATGCTCACTTCTGACAAAATGCCCCAGTAGTACATGCATTTCTTTGAAATGCAGCAGCAGTTACATAGACTGACAAATTTGAGCCCCAAAGACTGACAGAAAGCCACTGGTAAAAGTCGCTTGGTAAAAGAATAGTGAATTGCAACATATTATTGTGCTTCCCAGTGCTTAATAGGAGAACTGGACTAGTAACCCCCCCCCCCCAACATGGAATAAAATAAAATTCAAATTAGAATTCAAGTAGCATAGCATTCCCTTAACCCAATGTAGGAGCAAGGAGAAAAGACTTACCTGGGCATGATTTCGGGCAAGTAAAGTGGAGGTGGTGAGCCAGCAGAGATGGTCAGTGCCTCAGTGCTGCCTTTCACTGCCTTAAGAGCTAAGGCAACATCATTCCCTAAAGGCCCATTGGAAACCAGTCCGCTCTACAGAACAAAAACCAAAGGAAGGTCAGTAAAGTCACACAAAGCAACCTGGTCCATGTATTTCCTCAAGTACATGGTCCCAAAAATGTGTTTGTCAAGATACTGCAGTTACAAGGAGATGCTTACAGAGGTGAACCGATGGGCTAGAAGAAGGCTAAGTGCCCCAACCTTGTTTTTGTTTTCCCAGCTGGGCTTATTTCCAAACTCTGGATGACAAAAGTCATGGAGGCAATTTGCAAGGGTGGAGGGCAGGGGAAGGAAATACTGAACTTGCCAGGAAGGGTTATTTCTGGTCACTGAAGAAGACAGCATCGTGAAGATGAGTAAGAGGAGCTGCCCATATCATCAGATGTTGTCCTCTCATGATGATGAAATGTCCCTGTCTCTTGCCTGCCACTGCCCTAGCATCTACTTTAGAAGGAAAACCCTGAATATAGAGACAGCACAGCTGCTTTGGAGTAGAGCTAGGCTCCCAAGGCACCATAACTGTCACAAACACTAAAAGGAAACACTGATGAAACGAGAATGGCAAAAGCAGTTTTTACTCTTCAGTGCTATGCAATATAAGTGATGGGTTTTGAGAAATTTATTGCACAGAACCATAGTAAAGCCTTTTCTTTTTTTAAAAGGGACTTCCACGATTCAGGTTAAAATATACTGTTCAGTTACAGATAGGTAGCCGTGTTGGTCTGCCATAGTCAAAACAAAAAAAATCCTTCCAGTAGCACCTTAAAGACCAACTAAGTCAGTTCTTGGTATGAGCTTTCGTGTGCATGCACACTTCTTATACTGTTCAGTTACTGTTACTATTGGTTAGACGTGAGTTATTTTTAAAACAATCACCTGAATGCATGCTTAAAACTAAAAGCATATATGTCACTTTTAAGAATTAGTGAATATACTTACTGGCACCAACCACCTGGGCAAAACTGTTGGTGGTGAAGACACCTAAAACCCAGAAGCAAAAATGATATTAGAAACACAGAAAGACATAGGAAGTGTTTGGCTATTGCTCTCCTGAGGCTCTCCACTGCTCTCCCCTCTCTTATATCACCTCATTACATCAAAGAGATCACATAGCTGAACAGCAGCACAGGCAGTATCACTGGTACCCCCTCCTCAAAACGCCTAGGGCTAGATGAAAGGCTATCCCAAGAGGTAGCCGTGTTCTCTATATATCACTGAGATTGAAGAGACTAACCATGGTGGAATCCATAGCGGAAAAGGAAATGAATGAATGAATGAATGAATGGTGGCACCCTATTCTCCAAAGGAGCCCAGGGAAGCCAAGAGAGCAGACAGGTGGCTTGTTTCTCCACTCACGGAGAATCAGGAGAGTGGGTTCTACTCTAAGTACTAATCACAGAATAGTTGTACCAGATTTCTTAAAATGAAGCAAGCTCTTATCAGAAAATTATTCCAAAACCACCTAGCTGCAGTGCGACTCATTCCTTCCATTGGTTTGCATGTAATGTAATTCTCAACGGCTCTCTTAACATTCACCACGTGTAGGCATTTTGTTCTGTCAGATACTTGTTTGGCACAAAGGAAGGTTTTAAAGATACCAGTAAGAAAGGAGGGTCATGGGCTGGCAGGAAAAAAATTACTGCCTAGGCAGGACTTGCAGGCAGTCCAGAATTTTGCTTGCATGCACATGTAGTACAGGATTCTAATGTAACTCAACTAGCCCAAAGGCTCACTTAGAAGAGAATTATTACATGAGAAACCAGCTTAGACAAGTATCAACTGGAACTACAGATGCCTTGTGTGCAAATGATGGAAGCATAAATCAATCATGTTTTCCTTCTAAAATTATCAACAGCACAATGAAATCATTGAGTTCCATTTAATTTCCACTCTTACCCGAGGCATGGCTTCTGTAAAGTCAATTAGATTCTCTGCCTGTGATGTTAACAAAATCTCTAAGTCCTCTGGAGAGTTCTGCAAAACACAAGTTAATTAAATTACAATCTGTCACCGGGTGGAACTGCTGGTTTCCCCCGCTACTATCTCATCCACTTTTGAAAAAGCTGCAAGTTGTGAGGATGAAGTTTGTGAATCTTTTCCTCTTATATGTTGGTTTGGTATACAAGAATACACTTTTCATTATGCCATTGAAACAATAAAATACAGTAGCAAAGAATCCCACTGTTGCTACCCTAAACTGCAGGCAATGGGAAGCTCAAACCACATGTAAAGAAGGTTTCCTATACACAAGCTCTTCAGTTTGAGAGAATAGTGACTTTTATGGAAGGCTTTCAAAATCCTAGTTTGTCCGTAATTTTAAACATCACGCAGTGCACAACTAAACTATGGAATCTGCTCCCACAAGAGGAAGAGATGGCCGCCAACTTGGATGGCTTAAAACGTTTTGGTAAATCACTGGAGGATAAAGGTACCAATGGTTAATAGCCACAATAGCTATTGTTTCCATCTCCACTGTCAGAATACAATATGCCTCTCTTTGCTGGGGATTGCAAGTGTAGAGAGTGCTGTTATGCTACATTCCTGCTTGTGGGCTGCTGATACACATATGGGTGGCCACTGTAAGAACAGAATGCTGGACTAGATGGGACTTTGGTCTGATCCAGCAGGCTCTTCTTATGTTCTTATGAGTTTCTTGCATGAGCATTGGGCTTGAACCCTCTTCCCTTGGCACAGCCAAGAGGAGGAGATTGGAACTTCGATGATTAGTGCTGTGGTTTACTGAAACAAGTAAGTCAAAACTGCTACAATCTGAAGTTGACTTGTTTCAATAAACCATAGATAACACAAACCATGGTATGTCCCGGATTTCATACATAATAACCTGCAGTTAGCTAGAAGCAGAAGTAGACGCACCCAATCTTCTTGCGGCTTTCCCTGAATAAGAGAGAGACGAGAAGGAGAGTGCATACAGTTCATACACACAGTAATGTTTAGCTATGGATAAGTGGTATACCTGAACAAAGCCAAAGTCTCTGCGTGAATCAAGAAACACTGCCGTTAGAAAAGGAATGTTGCTGCATGTTTCAATGCACAACTAAGTGTTTTGTATGCAGCCCCTACTCTTCTGTGCTGCAATTGTAACTGACTCGCGCAGGAAAACCCACTAGTCCCCACAATGATACAACATACCTTTACAATAGCAGCCTCCTCTGTAGGAGCCAGATTAGGAGGACTCAAAGAATCCTCAGGGCTAGAGGCAGCATTATCCTCATTTAATTCATTCCTGCAAGATGAAAACACGTCCACCATCATGCACAGCATGTGCAAAATAACCAGTGTTGCTCTTCACAAACAATCTGAAGACATGACAAATGATCACTGTGCCTCATGGCAAAGAAAAGATTATTGCCTGGGAGCAAAGGGTGCCTTTGAAGTCTTTTGTCATGTGAACGACAGCATCTTAGCACCTGCTGCCTAAGGCAAGCCCCCTAAAATGCATTGTGCTGTGGACAGATGGCTGCAAAAAGACATTATTCCAGAGTATTCAGCACACACTCCTTTACAGGAATCCAAGTAATGGCCAGATAAGTGGATGCCAAAAGCTCTGTCCACTCTCAGGCACATGCAAAAAGGACAATCTATATGGCAACAATGCTTTCAGAGATCTATTTAACATATGAAGTCATGAAAAGACTGATAATCGCCGTGGTTTCATACAACTGTCTTAACTGATACTGTATTTTTACATTCTCTCGCATTCAATCATTTCATTCCTTCTTATGCGCAAATGATTCTTTTCCTCCCAGCAGTGAAACCTCAGATGTGACCGTTCTTTGGTTTACAGGGTGTAAAAATTTGTATCACTCAGTAAAAAGGCAGGAGGAAGGGGAGGACAGAGAGGAACCCTTTGCCTTTTGCAAACTCAGCAAGGACCATGTTATTAAATAAAGGACTAATGGTTTAGAAACAAAACAAAACAAAAAAAATGAGCAAATTAGGGACACAGCAGAGTTGGTTATAATTTCAACCATAAGCCATGAGAAGAGTATTCAGTGAATGTATGAGAGAACTCAATTAGTAAAGATACGAAGACTCTTCATTAGCATATTGGTTTCCATGGAAGTAAGCAATGATGCAGCTAGAATGAAGCAATTCTAATATGCCCTGAAGCACACCACCACAATCTTTTATCTTTAGATATTGCCCTTTACTAAGTAGTGCAGGGCTACAGCTGAAACAATACTGGTCCTCTTCAGAAAGCTGAGGGAGTTTAAGATTTTACTTTATTCCTAAGGCTTTTTATCCAATTTTCTGAATAAAGGTGGCTAATAAACAAAAATCCAGGAGTAGCTACAATCAAATTTCAGAGCAGTAGATGTGGTGGAATCCATGAAAAAGAACAATTTCCCAGAAAAAACTCACAGAAATAAAACTATTTTCATTGTTTTTCTTAAAGCATACAGTGATGGAAGGTTGCTCCAAATTCTGGGTGCCACAACTGAAAAGGCTGTGAAGAAATGCAAAACTGAATTTATAATGCCTTTAAAAATTATTTCTCGTATTGATTTTGTGTTATAAATAGGATGGTAACACTGTTATGGGGCTGGATGGACCGCAACAGTGTCCCAGAGGAAGCACTCCACTAAGAGGTTGAGTTCTGTTCCTCTGGTATTGATTGTTTAGACTGTGAATAAATAAACCATACTAATTGTTCCTGGGCTTCTGGCAGACAAGCAAAATGACTAACCTGGCTAGAAATTGCTAGGATTAACTGAGTGAGCCACTCAAATGCTGAGCTGTTTTATTCTTTCCTAGACTTAATCTCTATGCAATCTTCCTGCTGTTTCCCTGCCTTAAGAATACTCCCTTCCCAGAGGACTTACGGAATGAAGGCATTGGAGATAGGAATCATTTTCAGCCTCTCTCTCGACTCCTGGAACACGGGGCTGTGGGCTCTCAGAGGGCTGTTCTGAACTTTTCCAGACAGAAGAATGCTCCTGAACAAACCAGACCCAAAAGTTTGACTATGAGCATGTCACAGGAATTCTAAGATCTCATATATATAAATCACACCACCTTTGCCACTATTCTCCAGCGAACAAACCTTTGCATTAGCAATAAAAAGCCAAGGTGTAGGCCAGTGCTTCTCAAACTTGGGTCTCCAGCTGTTGTTGGGACTGCAACTCCCTACATTCCTAGCTAGGCAGGACCAGTGGTCAGGGATGATGGGAGTTGTAGTCTAAAAGCAGCTGGAGACCCATATTTGGGAAACACTGCTTTAGGCTATTTTCAACCATGCGCCCAAGGCTTTAGTGCAATGCCGATTTCAATAAAGCATAATTCTGCTAGAAGCTGGGAGAAGTATGAGCAAATGAAATAAAGTTGACTGTATATAAATATACCAGGAACAAATTTATTTTGTGTCATTTTTTACGCTTCTGCTAGACAACAGAGGGAAAGATCACACATTCGAAAGAGCTATACGTATAGCAGAGTTGAGCAGCATTCAATTATGACCAGGGAAAACCAAGCTCACATCTCCTCTTGGTGACAAAGCTGCCTGTGTGGCCCTGGGCCAGTCACACGTGCTTGGCCTAGCCTGCCTCAGGGGTTGTTCTGACAATAAAGGTAGCACCGCCCTGAACATCTTAGAGAAACTACAGCTCAGTGGTGGGAGCACATAGAGGTGATTTCTGGTTGAATTCCTGACATCTCCAGCTAGAAGAATCCAATAGCAAGGGAGGTATCTCAGCCTGAGACCCTGGGCAGCTGCTGTTAAATCACAATAGGTTAATACTAGGCTACACAGGAAAACACTGTGTTTTGGTATAAGGCAGCTTTCTATGCAAGGTGGAATAAAAATGCCACACTCATATAATTGCCTACATGCATTCAAACAGATCCCCAAGGCCTGAGTGGATAGAAACAGAGTATTTTAAAACTAAACATTCTCAGGATACTGAATTCTACACTGGAGCTGTGCAAGATTAGAGAATTGCAGAATTCCACCTCTCTTTCCACCTTATGATCTTATGCACCCAATCTAGTACCAATTTAGCAGACAGAAATCTTTGCAAATCCTTAGCCTGCGGGAAGCCAAGAGTTGCTGGTGCCAGGACTTCCCATGGCATTTACATCACACACCAGTGCACTGAAACTAATTCCTTTTCTGCCTCTCTCAGAAGGGCGGCCAAGAAGTGACACTAAGCCATGGGAATTCCTCTACCCTCCATATACTTGCATTTGATCTGCAGACCAGGTGGTGATATCCTCCCTCTATCAGGTTCCCAATCTAGTAATGAGGAAAAGTAATCTCTCTCTCTCTCTCTTTAAAGGGCTAAGCACTTTCATTGGGTTCATAAATTCAAGGGACAAGCAGTCAAGCCTACTTGTAAATTAAGCATTCATGATAACAACAGAAATAGTAGTCTTTCTAAACTACTAGCTAATTCCAATTTTATGGGAACCTTTCCCATGTGGCTTCTTGATTCACAGAGTAACTGAAGCAAACTGCCCACACTGCCATGAGCGCAGTTATACCTGAATCCCTCAGCACAATTCACCCTCAGTGCCTATACCTGCCAGCAGCATCTTGAAGGTTGGTGTTCTTATTGCCAGACATGCTGTCCTCCCTCATGACCTGAAAGAAAAGAGACATAACAGAACACTTCAGAAACTGAGAATTTTGCAGAGATTTATGATTTTATAAAAAGCAAGGCCATTCCTCTGCAACAGGTCAAGGACAGGCTACATGCTTACTGTGAAAAGGAAACAGAATAGAGTTCTAATGATCAGAACTGAAACAGTCCCATTTTACATGGGCAGCGTATCCCAATACATATTTATTTTAAAATTTAAACGCCACCTTTGCATCTTATTAGGGTTTCTAAAGTGGTTTACAATACAGAATAAGTATAATACTAAGCTCCACAATAAAAGTAAGAAAGACAAAAAAACAAAACAAAAACAAAACACCAACCACACAGCAAGGTCAAAATAGTTGCATCAAAAACAGGCAGATACAAATCACTCACTCCCCATAGCTATCTCCAAATGCCCTGAATAACAGAAGTATTACTATTACACTTTCAAAACCAGAAGGGAGCCAGGCTGCACAGAACGGATACTGAGATAGAAAACCATACTGTATCTTGTAGCCTGCTTAGCATTCAGAGATATCTCACTTTGATGCTTCTGTATAGCATGAGCACATCAAGTTATGACCCTCAAGTACTTATTCGTATTCAATCACTTGTGATCTGAAAGTCAAGTTGGGCTCTGAATCCTACAATGCGCCTGTTAAATATAATTTCCTGAGTAATATTAAAATGACAGCTTTGGAAATGAGAATTAGAGAATGCAGCAACTTTTTATGTGGCAGCATCTGTGACTTATAATGGGGGAGCAGCAAAGAAGAAAAATACTACACTACCATGTGGAAAGGTGTGAGGGGCCAAAGTATGGTTTTCTCACGCTAAATCAAAAAAGCCACCACTTGCTAAGAAAAAGTCTGCATGCCATCTACAATGGAAAGCTTTACTCATCAATATTCTATGAGAGCCACAGACAGAAAGTGGGAGGGCGCAAGATGACAGAGATTAGTTTCCCCCTCAGGATTTTCTTAGCTTTCCAAAAACTGGAGCCACAAAAAATATCTGCATACCAGGCACAAGGAATATTTGCAAGATCTAAGTCACTCAAAGAAAATACTGCAGAAATGTGCATTTACTGATCACAATGGCAAACGCTTGGATTACAGCACTTACCTTGTTCACTGCCTCGGCCTGGGCCTTCAGAATGTTGCTCTTGATGTCTGGAGGCAGCCGTACAGAGGCACTCACTGGACTCTCAATGGCATTGTTGAGACATTTCTCTGTCAGCTTCACCACCTCCTGCTACAAAGTGACAGAGGTGCATTAATTAGCAGCATCTCTCTAGGGAGAATCTAGGTAGATTAATAGCCACCGGGAGCAGCACTGAGGACACACAAACAGGGGTCACAAAACCAGAACAGGTAAATAATTATGCTTCAAACAGACAAGCAGGACTGAATACATAGTGTACTGGAGAAAAGCCTGTGCAATCAGAGATGTGTGGTTTCAACTGCAGTATAAAGAATTTGGAACATTTTGCAAAAGCTCTGACTAGGAACAAGGTCTGCTTGCTAATGTTTTGGAACACACACTGTATTAAGAAACCAGAGCCAAACCGGAGGGGCACATGCTCATTAACACATGCTTATTAGTGCAGGTATACAACTGGGATAAAAAGGGAAACACAGAGAGTGAGTATGGTATAGTGGTTAGAGTGTTAAACCTGGGAGACCAGGGTTAAATCCTTTCTCAGCCATGAAACTCACTGGGTGATCTTGGGCCAGTCACAGTCTTTCAGGCTAACCTACCTAAGGGTTGTTGTGCGGATAAAATAGGGAGAAAGAACTGTATATGCTGCCTTGAGCTCCTTGGGAGCAAAGGTGGGATAAAGTATTGATAAATAAACAAAATAAAAGGTACTGGGGCCAGGGTGAGGGGGGAAATTTTTGATTCCCATAAACTTTGTAAATGCTTGTAGCAAAAAGTAATTTTCCAATTTTACCTCCACATTAAAAATCCATTTCCTGTTAAGATACTATTTTATCCAAATGAGCTCCCTCCTCTTCTCCTTCCTCTTCCTTGTTGATGTCCAAATGGGGAGAGGCAATATTCTTTTTGCCTCTCTGGTTTCTTTCTGCCTTCCAACCAGAATTATAGTGATTTGTAGACACAATGGTTGCTGAGTGAAGTCCAGATTATTTAATCTGTCTGCTGTTTGATCTTCCAAGAGTTGGATTTCAATAGAACAATTCCCCCCTCCCCTGTAGAATGCCCTTAAAAGTGAACTCAAACACAAAGGGTTCCAGAGAGAAAGTAGGACTCAGAAGAGCTGACTTGGTCCCAGAGCAGCAGAGTCGTTCTGATGTGCTTCTCCAGCTGTGGGTGTGTTTATGGAGTTTAGTCATGTTTTCAAGCTACTTTTTTCCACCTACTGCTCAGTATCTATCTTACAAAATACCATTTTAAAAAAAATCACTAATGAAGTTTTACTTGCATTGTTCCCTACATTCCAGAAACTCAAGAAACTGGAATGCCTGTGCATTTAGAAATTAATTGCTCCCTTCAGTGCCAGCATGATTGTCTAGATCTTGGCACTGCCAACCTTGCAAGCTTCCAGTCCAGCAAGCTGCCAAAAACAACAGCAACTCTCTTGTAAGAATAGGGCCATTCATACTACAGTTTCAAACATGAAACAGGGAGATTATTTTCCAACAAAATATTTCACTGCCGTCCTAACGCAAGAAAATAAATGCTGGCAAAGCAAACTGAATTTTAAACTATTTGCATCATCAGTTTATGAAAGGAATCTGAAGGTATTTCAGAATGCCATTTGGGGGGAAGTTATAGGACCCACTGCAGTGAGATAAAACCTCTACAGCTAAATAGAGAGCCAATGGTTTGTGGTTCTCATCTTGCTGCTGAGCTTGTTGGAAGGTCTGTCCTCCCACAAGACTTCAGCATTAACCCTACATTATGCTATCATAAGTAATAGTAAAGTATTAAACCATTTTGAGAAGTCCAGAAAATTAGCAAGTTTTAGCCCTAGGGTACAATTGCTTATTTGCTATATGAATATTTTGTACATTAGGGGACGCAGGTGGCGCTGTGGGTTAAAGCCTCAGCGCCTAGGACTTGCCGATTGAAAGGTCGGTGGTTCGAATCCCTGCGGTGGGGTGCGCTCCCGCTGCTCGGTCCTAGCGCCTGCCAACCTAGCAGTTCGAAAGCACCTCCGGGTGCAAGTAGATAAATAGGGACCGCTTACCAGCGGGAAGGTAAATGGCGTTTCCGTGTGCGGCTCTGGCTCGCCAGAGCAGCGATGTCACGCTGGCCACGTGACCCGGAAGTGTCTCCGGACAGCGCTGGCCCTTGGCCTCTTAAGTGAGATGGGCGCACAACCCCAGAGTCTGTCAAGGCTGGCCCGTACGGGCAGGGGTACCTTTACCTTTACTTTTACTATTTTGTACATAAGGAGGGTTAAGGTTAGTGTGGGAAGGAAATAAGTTGAGCAGTGAGGGACAGATGCTACAAATGGCTGTGGAGCCACCCCCAGCCTATGGAAAAAGGTACAAAATGAAATAAAACATACAAGCATTTCTGCAAAAAAACTTTTCTAAAAAGTTTAAAAGCTACAATTAAGTTAGGCCACATCTACATTATTGTATATGAGCATTAAATTCACAATTTTGTAAGTATTTGAAATGGCAGCGAGTAACACAGGGTTCCTGTGTTACTTTGTGCTTCTGGGTGCAAAGAAAATGATGATTTATAAAGCTTAAATGAGTTGCACCTTCACTGAGGAAAAGAAAACATAACTTGGCACTCTTAAAAGAATCCATTTAATGGTAACAAAACAGGTTAAGTACATGGTGATCTGTTCTGGATTTAAGGGTTCCCTGCATAGGATAGTCTAATGTTGAAAAATCCACACATCAGTTATGCAAAGGCAGCTATAACCCTCCACACTTTTTAATCACAGTGTAAGATTCCCTAACACAGAACCTAGTTTATGCCAGTACCAACATGCACAAAATCATTAGTTCTATTCATATGGCATTTGTTTGTTAATATAAACTGAATACATAAGTTGAACAAATAACCTATACTCATGGGGGTCCGCATATTTTTAGTTTAATTATCGTTTGAGACACCTTCATTTCCTTAATCACTTGAGGTCTTGTTTTCTTCATTTTTTAAAGCTGAAGCACAATAAAAAACAGACTTAGACACTGATCAGGATTGAGTGTGTTTACCTCTGTTTATGAGGAAGAGCCATCAGAAAAGAACCCCAAGGCTAATCTTCTTACAGACTCTGTAATCTTTATAATACACTAGCCATGAACTGTGCACAAGGCAGATGAAAGCCATTGAGGAAAACGTGAGCATTCAGAAGTAACTACTTTTTCCTTGTGAGGTGCTTCAACATAGGCCAGAAAACAGAAACAACCATGAGGACCTGCATGTTCCTCAATACTCTCAGTAAGCTACAATGCTCTGCATCTCCTGCCAACTAAAGAGCGAGCAAAAAAGACCCATTATTTATTAGCTCATTGCCTTTTCATCCTGCTTTTCAACCAAAAATTGGCTCCCACGGTGGTCTCACAGCAATTAGATGATTAAAAGGCCATGCGGGATTCTGTCTGCTGTTGTTGAGTTTTAGCTAGATCTAGGAATGATGGAGGAGTAACTAGTCACAGGCTTTCCTTCATTATCACTGCTAGCTAGAAGAAAGAAGATTCTGTGCTGGAGTTGATTCCAAGAACAGTGGAGGAGGAATATGATGTTAGTTTCCCTCTCCCCCATTGATATAATCTGTTTGTTGGTTGCAGAAGGTATGCATGCAGCTGGATGACAAGAGTCACACTAACATGCTTGTTTGTTGTAGACTTAAAGCACCAAAATCCCCACCAAACCAGGCAAAAGAAAAAAGTGTGTTGTGAATTGCTGAAACCCCAAAAGTTTCTGGTGGTGACTTGCATGAGCACAGGGATCGAAAAAATATCCCCTGTGTTCCCATGAATTGCTGGCATCTAGTGGACCTTGTCAGCACATACAGTATTTCCTTGATGCTGCTAAGACGGATTGTTGCATGTGAATTATTTTAGAGAACATGACCTGGGCCTCAGAGTGGGAGCAGATGTTCAGCTCCACATCACTCACGGAAATGCACTTGGTTCTTCTGTTTGGTCAGGGAGCCAGTAACCTGGAGTTTTTCTCATGCGCTAGCATGGAGACTCCTTGGGGCTGAAATTGTCCTGCAAGAAGCTGTCTGTCTTAAGAGGAAATCTGTTCTCAATTAAAGGAGCTGTATTCCCAACAAGATATGGTGCCAACTGCTACCTCTCAGACTGTAAACCAGTCTAGGTTATTCAGGAAGATCCCAGAGAATTTCTATCAGATTCACACATGCATCTAGTTAGCTTTTACAGGGGTTTTCCAAAAACAGAATATAGGCAGGGCTAAAGAGCAGGAAAGTAACAAATTTCACTGAAACCTAAACTTTACACTCAGTAACTTTGGGAGGAATGAACACTCAGTACCTGTTTGTTGATGTTTATGTTGGACTGGGAAACCAGCAAAGGGTTGAGTTCTGCTTCCAGCCGCTTGAGTTTCAATGATGCATCCTCACCTGCTCAAATAGAGATAGGATGTAAGTCAACCTAAGACTGGAATGGCGCTCTGAAAATCTTTTGTCATTTCTGTCAATTATTAAAACCAGGATTACACTTTTCTGTAATTCTGTAATTTATCTGCTTTTTTAACATCGTCTGTGCAGCCACACATGAGTATTGCATATGCACCAGCTAGAAGCATCTGGAAATCCTACTGTTTTGTTAAGAACTGTGGTCTGTTGCAGATAAGCTCACGTTGGTAGGTTAGGAAGGATCACAATCCTTGTTGAACGTTACAGCGTTTCAGATACTTTGCAGATACTTTGCAGTATCACAGACAAGTAAGCAGGTATTTTAAATGTCCCAATAATTCCCATTCTACCAGGCATTTCCTTACCAACAGGATCCGCCTTGTCGGAGGGTTGCTCCTTTGTGCCAAGAGCAGTGAAACCAAGACCCGTTTGTTCCAAAGCTTCAGCTGACCCTCCGGCAGGAGGAAAATCAGTAGTATTGTCAATACAAGTTTCCAACAATTCCTTGTTATCCAGTAAGTCAACAATCAGGGGCACACTACATGGGATATGAAAAGGAAACAAGGTTTTAGGCACAAACAATTCAAAGCAAGCTTCTGCAGCAAGGGTGGGGAACTTTAGGCCTAGGAGCCTCTTGATGCAGCCCTCAGGACAACCCACACCGTTTTTGATCTAGGCCCTCCCTAAGTCCTTTTGCTTTGCTGGAATGAAGTCCTTGAACTGAGATAATGATGCCTCTTACTTGCCTGGATAGAGAGATGAGTGCTCAGAAACCTCTGACTTCTGCATGACTAGAAAAGAGAAGGGTCATATCCATTCACCTATGGCTCTGCCCCATCCACCATGCAGCGCCCCCAAAAGTTGCCAACAAGGAAATGTGGTGTTCAAGCTGAAAAAGGGTTCCCTCCTTCTGCTGTGTGCTATGCAAGTACAACTGCAGGGCTCCTTAAGCTCCAACCCAGCATTAAAAATAAAATTTAAAAAATCACAAAGTGTATGGATTCGTCAGGCATTTGCATGTGCTTTTAAAGATTTCTGTAAGCTACCTTGAGAGGGCTTTTTCCTCCAGGCAGAGTATAATCCTTTAAATAAATAGCATAACACCGTGCTAGCTATGACTGAGGCCCTCTCAGATATTACACAATTATTTTCTAGAATGTGAACATTCTTGTGGTACCCACCTTTTCCTGTCAGGCAAACCACGAACACCTAAGCAAGTGTTTATTTGCATTTTTAAACAAAGCACTCCAATTTGGCAACCACTGATGTGCGCTTTTCCTGATCTGTAATGAAGCTGGCATGCTAATAATGCAGATGCTTTTTCACAGTTGTTTTTAAAAGATCTGGATACAGATGGCAATCTTATGTAATTAATGTTGTCCCAAGACGTCCATACACACCGCCCAGGCTTGCGCCCTGGAGAGATCACTTTGGTGCTGCTAACACAGCAAAAACAATGTAGGAGGCAGTAGTTACTGCAGCCACAGCCACAGCTGTGATTCTCTGGCGGTTTGGCTTTGCCCCCAGAGGTGTGCTCCATTGTCTTTCAAGATAGACTGATGCCAACAACAACAATTCTAAGAAATAGAATGGAAGTGTTCTGTTCATCCTCCTTACAATCTTTAGTACACAGCACTTCTCTTTTACTCTTCATGTCACAATAATTATTGCGGTAACATCTTTCACTTCCATTTTCCTGCAGCACTCTTCCCAAATACACATGATAAAACACCACCCTTGCTATAATACCTTCCCCAACCTAGACTGGGAAAACTGCAACCTTTGATTACATTTCATGATGATCATCTCATGAAGTTACCATGTATCAAAGAAAAACCTTCTTCACTGACTCTATTTGGCTGTTCAGTTTCTTCATATAACAAACAGCTAAGGAGAGCAAGGGAAGGCTCAAAACTCTATCCCCTGGTATGGGGAAGCTTTGGCTCTTCAGATATTCATGAACTACCAGCTCCCACCACCTGTGGCCATTGGTCATGTTTGCAGTTCAGCAATGACTGGAGGGCCAAAGGTTCCATACCATCTGTCTCTATGCCCTCTGGTGCATGAGGGCAAACTTTTAAAGCAGGGAGATCCTGTACTCATGGAGTTTCCCCCCATGACTTAGAACTTTGATTATCCAGGGTTCTAAATCTTATGGGAAGCCAAATAGTACAAAAGGTTCCTGTTTCAGAAGCTCATTCTCCAACCTGCAGAAGGTGGGGAAAGAAAAAGGATGTGGTTATGCACTGGAAGGGGTGGGCATCCCTGCCATCTTAACTTTTATTTTTAATGGTTGCTTGACCCAGTTCACCTGCACATGTTGCAGTGCAGCAGCAAATGTCAGATCCACTCACCTGCTGTAGATCATTATGCATAATTCATCTGTATGTCCCACCCACCCAATTTCTCCACTTTTTAATAGCACAGAGACTATATATGGCATACAATCTGTGGACATAGGACTTGAAAAAACCAGTAATCGCTGGTATACAAACTAAAGCTGATAAAAAGCACCCCCACCACTTGGGAAATCCAGAAGGAAATGCAACTTGTGAACCTGATCTCTAAGAGACTGGAACATTATCCAGAGCAGCTTACTCTCATACTTCCAGACCCTCTAAGCAACAGGACTGCTATCACGTCTGCTTTAAGTTTGGTTGCCCCCATCCACTTTAGTTCTGATACTAATCACTATTTTCAGAAACACCACTGCTCTGGAATCAGAACATGTACACAAAAGATGTAGCCAAGTGTCATCAGAATATTGATGACATCCCAACCCAAATCTCTAGTGCAATTCTCACCAAAGCTTTGTGCAAGTCTGGGGTGGATAACTTGCAGATCTCAGCCACATTTTATGTAGGTGGGGAGTAGGGAGGGAGGAGACCCAGAGGGTGGAATGGGAAAGAAGTTATCTTCTGTGATGAAGAGAACTGCTGCTCTCCCATAGAAAACAATCTAAGAAGTTAGGCTGCTTTATTGATTTCACTGGTTCTCAACTTCCATTTCATTCGTTGATTTTCACAAAATGGAGATTAATACATTACCTTGTAGTGCTGTGGTTCCCAAACTATAGTGCACTCTCCCGCAAGAGAATGCACAGTATAGTTAACAGGGAGGAGAACATCCTGTAGCCAGCAAAGATACGCAAAGTGCTATGCTAACCATAATGGTGTGTGTGAGAGAGGGAACTTCTGGCCACAATATATGCATCATGTCCACCATGGCTGGCTGATATTAGGAAACAAAACAAGGTGTGATTTTTCTAGTACATTTCTAACACCATGTTTGAATTAGTGCCTCGATCCACACATATAAAGAGGTATGCGCCAAAGAGGTGGCTGCCGATGGGTTTTAAGATCTGGGAGATACAGTACGTTTAGAATGCATCCTACTTAACAAATGTTGAGAAAGTATTCTGTGCTGTGTGCGCAGGCTTCCATTCAGGATGGGGAAATGATGTGTTGTAGCCTCTAAGGTTCCTATGTTTCACAACGTCTCCCTCTTCCAATCATAATGATGAGCAGTTTGCAAGTGTGTACACAGCCACATCACTTAAACTGGCCTGGGCAGAAGGCAGGCAAAAGCATCAAGTGATCGCAGCGGGCCCATGTTGAGATCCAGAAGATTTTGGGTCAGCTCAGCCCCCTTCCTGGAATGCTCCATTTAGGGATTGTCTGTGGGCTTCCATAAGTAGAGATCCCCCTAACAAAATGGAAGAGGGAGCTCCACACAGGCAGTGTAACACTGAGAGCAGAGGGTGGCAGGATTTGGGAGAGGGACACATTTTTCTAATCCAACCCTGCCCTGTGCTCAGGGCAGCATGAGCCTCTTTTTAAGTCTTTTGATACCTCTAGGGGCTGGCAAAAAGTGAGGCTAGTAACTGACTTGGCTTAGATGCCCTGAACTCCTTTTAATGTTTATTTATCTTTAAGTGACTTACAATACCCGTCATATATAGCAAATAACCACAAAGGAAGTGTACCTTGATAAAGGTGGTTATTTTTCAACTTTTGTTTTTAAGCTTTGTTATTGTTTAACTCCAAGCTTCTCTAATCCAGAGCAATCATTGCTATGCATCACCTGACATTTCAATGGAGTGACTACAAATAAACCCTATACAACCCTTCTAGGTGATTTAACATTGCATCTATGC
The DNA here is from genome assembly GCF_964234715.1 of Podarcis melisellensis. NCBI lineage: Eukaryota > Metazoa > Chordata > Lepidosauria > Squamata > Lacertidae > Podarcis > Podarcis melisellensis. Next base: position 89,071,631 of record NC_138528.1, on the reverse strand, counting down.
AGTGCAAAGTAGAGCTGTGCCAACCTCTGTGCCCTCCTATTTTTTCTTCCCTTGCAAAAGAGGCTTCTGTTTTCTTTAGAATTTTGTTGGTGCAGGATTGAATTTAGCTTATTGTTGCAAGTTGGCTTTAGTTTTCTTTGTTTTTCTTTACAGTAAACATTTTTCCAGTGCTCTGCAGCCTCCTAGATGCCTGTGCCTTCAAATTAGAAAAAGCTCTAAGGGATGAATTATCTAGTGTCATGGACTTCAAACTGACATGTGGGAAGCTGGGAAGGCTGCAGAACAATTTTTCTTCCAAAGAAGATAAGGGAGGAATGAAGGATATGTAAATGGCTCATGAGTCCTTCTTTTTGCTGTTACTGCATTGTTGAACTAGCATTTTTGAAGCAGAAGAAAACTGGTCACATGCAGCTACATCATACAACCTGAACTGGTCACACCAATAAGGATACTGGCAAGCTGACATGCTTTTCCAGAAAACACAATTGAACAGGTTTTTGCATACAAGCAAAACATCTCAGAAAGACACTCTCAGACAACCTACTTAGAGGTCCTTCAGGTTTCCTTAAAAGCTTTTTATTTTTAATATCAAAAGTATAATTCTATTTAATATCCAGTTAGGCACATAATTAAAAGTGCAGAAGAACTAAAAAGGAGCAGCCTTCACCTGCCAGTTGCCATCTCCTCTATTTTTTAAAAAATATAAAACAGTTAAAAGATCATGTCAGGCACAATTAAACCGCTCATGGTAGCTTACTTGAAACGCTTTGAGAACAAAATATAGTTTCTATGGTTAGAATATGCAGCTTTGTTATAACCAAGGAAGCTATTTAAACCTTTCTTCCACTAAGAAAAAACTTAAGGTATTTTCTCTTAAGTGGAAAGAGAAATACCTAGAAAGCTATTCCTTCATATTTAGGTGTTTCAGCACATAGGTTAATTATTTTTAAAAGATGTCTTCTCCTGTCCTTCAAAGTTCCAGGGTGTCACAGGGAACAATCAAGGCTTCCTAAAGGTCAAAAGTCCTACAGGTCAGTCACAGAGGTTTGGACAACAGAACCAAAAGCCTGTCTGTACATTCCTGCATTCTTCACATTGCGGTCACGGACAAAGTCACGGTAGTGGTGTCTATCCACTGAGTGGGCCGAGGGTGGGGACCACGCGTTCCATGCACTTCCACCACGTTGACAGCAGTCACCAGCATCATGGGGCCTGGATTGGTTTGGGGAATGGGATGAGGCACAGTTAGTATCTAGACACAAATAAGGAGAGAGAATGGAAGGAGCAAGAGGTAGCTGAGGAAGTGGCAGACTAGCAAGAACAAACTTGTTTAGCAGCAAGCACAACGCGTGGTTTAATGAAATGAAACTGTGGACTGTCAAGTCAAACCCTTCACCGCTGCTACGACGTCATGCTGGTTTCAGGGTGACCAATGCAACAGTTAATTTGAATACTCTCCCACTTTTTCATATGGCATCTACTCCATTCAGAAAATGAAATTAGAAATGAATGCAGATACCTATCCAGCCCACTGGCTTATCATGGCTTACTATAATATGAATGGCTATAGATTTGCCTAAATGTGCAGGCTTAACACTATATTCCTTCTATAAGCAAAACACCTGATAGCCACAGCAGCGTTAAAGGATTTAAATGACACAGTTAAACATTTAGGACAAACATACTACTCTTAACAGGAGAACTACTTTGATGTATCAGAAAATAGTTTTTGAGTCTGAAGCAAAGAAGAATGATGAAGAAGCTCACCATAAACACTGTGGCCCAGTTCGCATGATTAGTTTCTGAACAAGTCAACTTCAAACCATGGATTATGAAGTTTGCATGTGTAACTAATTGCTGTATTGTTTGTTTTAAACCAGGACCTCTGGCTCATATGCAATGGTAAGCAGCAAAGATAACACAGCAGAAGTCCTCATCCTTGCTGCACAAGTGAGGGGAGGGGGAAAATGCAGAAGCCTGGCGCTCTGAGCTCAGGAAGGCTTATCCACATAATGCTTAAACCATGGTTTAACATGGCATGCGAACATGGCCAGGGAAAAACAAGAGTATTTCACGCACATCATGCACATGTTATTCAGAATTAACTGATCTGGATCCTGCTTGCTTGGCATGGCTTCTGCCATTTTTCTGTGCCCAAATTTCATTTTAGGAAATTGCAAAATCAATCTTCTTGGATGCGGGCAATTTTCAACATTAACACAGACATAGTGTGTTAATGAATGAAGCTGTCCTGGACTTGCCTAGTTCTGATTAGTGCATGGTCTTGGAAAACCATCTTGTTATGACAGAAAATCTTTAGCGCTTCAGAAAGAGGAAGGGCTAGATTTCTCTCCTCTGCTCTGCTGCTAATTAATGCCCATAAGCATAGCTGGAGTTGCTCCATATTGAAGATATCTTGGACACTTGGTTCCTTAATATTACACATCAAGGAAGTTTGCTTTTTAGCTGGATTCAGAATCACATTATTTTATGTTCTGAATTCCAAATTTCCTAATAATAAGTATTTTAAAATTAACTGCATTAATGCATCTATAGATCTGAACTTCTACACCTACCTATTGGCATAACCACTGATTTTAAAATGGAATGAAGCACATCCCAAAAGCTTAGTGTGTTCAAAGAAAACCTAGGAAGGCCCATTTTGGATGACAGCAAAAGATAACTATAATGCCTGTGGGGGTTTTGACTAGGAAACTGCCTAAGAATGCAGGAGATTAGTAAAAACCTTTGCTTGGCTTCCTGTCTCCCACACTTACTCCTACTAAATTTGATCAGAACACTTGATTGAATTGAGTGTTGCTGCCAAAGCCAGCTAAGGAAGGCAACTCAACTGAACAAGACTTTTAGAATTCTTAAATCCTTCAATCTAATAATTAGTAACAGTCATAACTATTGTTTTCAACAGTACCATGCCACTTTTGGTGCTACTGTATACACGAGGGGAGTTTTCTCAGGGTTTTTTTCTTAGATAGTTTGAGTATCTGATAGTCTTTGGCTGGTTTCTGGAGTGTGTGGTGTACGCATGTATATGTGTGTACTGAATATTTAACCATATTCAAAGCTTGTGCCCTAAAGCCTGTAGTTCTACTGACAGTACAACAACTATCCAATGAAGACTGGGGGAAAGCCTATCAGTATGGTTGTGAGACCGCTACTGATCAACTTTTCCATTTTGGAAAATACAGTATGACAGTTCTGTTGTAATGTTCCACTAAAATCGCATCACTATGCAATCAAGCAGCATCGCAGGAAGAATATGCACATCAGAGTAAAGGAGATTTGAAAAGCATGCAAGATACCAAGCCTATTGCAAAGAAGCCTTCTTTAGAAGCAATTTCAAATCAAATCAACTCCTGTTTCTTATGCTGAGGATCTGGTTCATTGCCGTATGAATTCAAACACCACCTTTATTTTATGAACAGCTCATCATAATGGCTGCCAGCAATAAATTTCAGGGTTCCAGAGTTTGTGGAAGTCTTTGCATGTAGAGCTACACAAGGTCCTACAGGTGTTCACACTGTTAGCCTAGACTAATGTCTATTAGCCTAATGGAGGGTAGGAGTGGAACTTGGAACATCTGGGCAGGTCTGCTCAAGATGGCCCTATTCTTTGTTCTCATGGGAGCTGGTAATCTCTGAAGATGGATCACCAGCACCTGACATCCTGGCCCCACATCTGCTCTGTTCCACTATCAAGGCAGCAACAAACATGTTTAAAATTGAATGTGAATTTGAGAAGACACAGGCTGCTCATTCGCCCCTTAAACACAGAGCAAGATTTCAATAGTGCCTTATGATCAGGAATTAACCTTGACAATCCTGTAAAACCTAAGTGCAAACCTAACTGTGGAGTTTACACTGAATATCCTTGTCTTCACAATCAATAGATTAGGAACCTCCACAATAAAAAATGTGAACCCATAGTAAACTCTCTGAATGGTGTTGCATTGATTATCCTTTTGAGTGGCACTGTCAGCACTGCAGTTCAAATTATGTCTAAAAATGACATAATGAAACACAGCCACGTTTCCATACATGCAAAGAACCATTCCTTTAAAAATCTTCAGATCCTTTACCAAATTAAGAAGTTCAATGCACCATAGTTCTAACAATTTTGAGCTTAAATAAAAATTCTCTAAAGAAGGCTGATGAAGTGAAAGGAGCAAGACCAAAGCCAAGCTGTGGGACCAGACCAATTAAAAGGGATAAGAGGTTGATGCAGGAAAGCCCCATAGGCAGCATTGAGACATTCAAGTCGCTCTCCTCCAAGCAGAGACACACATTCCATCAATGCATCCAGCTTAATCTCATTCCAAACTTCAGACTGAACGCAACACACTTGACTGACCATACAGCTCCAAACAATTCTTTACTGCTTCCCCTTCCCCTGACTCCTGAGAATAGCAGCACAACCTGTTAAAATGCATACATACATGCCGAGTTCATGTATAACATTAAATCATAGTTAGAAACAAACACCTGTTTAATGTGAACAAGCAGCATACTGGGGCAGGATTCTCACGAGTGTCCATTTTACTCCTCTCCCACTGCTGCTGTGCTGTTCCACCATTAAACAAAACCAGATGTTGGCTTAGTGCTGTGCAAGAACCATCACTGGTGTTACTATGAGGAGTAAGCCAAAAATGAGCATTTAATGTTTGCATTAAACTAATGTTTTAACATCATCTGTGAACTGGGCCGTACCGTGCAGAATAAAAAAAATGTAGGCTGCTTCATGAATATTTAATTCTGAAATGGAAGAGTGCAGATTTCCCCACAAAATCCCAAGGTGATGTAGGATCTACTCGATATACTGCCCATATCACATACTGGGCTACTGCTGAAGCGAACTTACACCTGAAGTTCTGAACACATGGTCCATGTTTTCCTCCAAGCGCCCACAGCCAGTATAGGCACACAGGGCGAGGATAAACAGACAGGTTGGGTGACAAGTTTTATCAAACATGCACGTCTGCTATGGTTAAAAAGTTCTCCTCGTGCCACTAAGGTCTGGAATAGACCACTGCAACACATGGATGGAAAAGCTATAATATCCAGGGGTTGATGGAACAGGAACTATGATGAAAAACAACCCTTTCTTATCTATTAAGGCTTCTGTAGCTCGTAACAGCTACCGTACTTCCAAAATGGTCCTTTTTTACATAGCAGTGGTATAGGAGTGTGTAGCCCATATGTATATATAGGGCAACCAACTGTACCTGCTATGATTAATTCCTTCTTTTACACAGCTATTAAAAGTGCAGGCACTCTACTGTCTTTTGTATCTGACCGCCCTATTGACTCATATATGCCTATTTTACAGCAGGCTCTTGTGGTGGGAAGTCAAATTGGCAATTTCTCTCAGTGGAAGAGATGTGTATATACTATATGTGATTATACACATTTTGAAATTTTAATTAATATTAATGAAGGGAACTACATGTAGCAATAGCCTTAATTGAAGTTACCACACACTTACTTTTCTTCGCAATTGTACTGGGTATAAAAAAGGGAAAACCTCTCGAGCAATATGATGCTGGACTGCAACTCCCACCATCCCTGATCACTGATTGTAACAGTTTGGGGTAATGGGATTTGGAGTTTAACATCATCTGGAGGTCTACAGCTCCCCACCCATTTTAGAAGGAGAACGGGAGCAAATTGAAGTTTTCCAAATTCTGCAATTCACAGCACAATCACTGCTGTGCACATTTCTAAATACACCATTTATATTCTTAGAAGCAGCAACTCCTTGATAAATCGCTAGAAGGCTGTTAAAGCATAGTCAGAGCTGTTTGGAGCTGGAGTCTAAAGACCACACACAAGAATGTTACCAAAAAGCATGTGCACAGCAGTTATACTGAGCTTATGCAAGACAGGCCATCATACCAATAAGGCAAAACAGAATTTAAAAAATAAAGTATCACCACCTTACAATCACCACCAGTGGGAAGGAAGAAACTGACAGAGCAACCAAGAGCTCAAGAGAAAAACCTCCAATTTCAGACACTGGATAAATCAAGGGCAAGAGAAAAGAGAAAGCACCTTTTGATTATGTTTTTGATCATAGCTCAGATATAAAGCCAAAGTCAAGAGCATTTTTAAGTCAACAGATACAATCAGCTAAGTTTGCATAAAAGACAAATACATCTGAACAATTAGGACCTCAAATTAGCGATACTTGCTGTATCTCTGTTATAACCACTTCGAAGTATGTTTCTTTACAATTAAATAGCATACAAATTAAATGAGATCAAATAAATAAGTTGTACAAAAGCAAAACAAATCAGATTATGATCACATGTCAAAGGTTCACTGCATGGATGGAACAGCCTAAGATAAATTTTAAGTCTACTGCACTGTAATGCTGCAGTTTTTCAAAGTGTCTGAGAGAATTAAAAGGTTTTCTCCAAGATTAAATTGTCCCCTTTGAAGCAAAAGGTATTTTTGAGCCAGAATGGGGCTGGAAGCTAAGTAATATGGTCTTATCTTGATGGATAGCCAGAGCCTGGACCATCAGGAAAAGGAATTTAAATGAAATATAAGCTCTTATTTGCAACCTTTTCCATTTTCTTAAGTGAACCCCTCCTGGTCACTGCAAAAAACAAACCAAAAACCTGCAGCTGTGAAGCTTGATGGTTTTATAAATTTTTTTGAAGAAAAGCCTGCAGTAATGAAAAGTATGGCTTTTCTCATCTGGCCAGAACTTAGAGCACAATCCTGATTGAAGGACAAGTCATTCAACTCACTTCACTGCGGGAGCACATAATGAGGGTGCACAATAGCAAGGTGCTACCCAGCAACACCTGGACTGCAAATTATGAATTGACAAAGTATCCAAATTAGGCTGAAAAGAACAATCTATGACCCCCACAACAATATATTCTTCTTAGAAGAAACAAATATGAACAATATCAGTTGCAGGAAAGGTATGTGAAATGACCAATAACTCATCATTTCCAAATCAGAGCAAAGTGAGACCAGAGTGACGCACCATTTCTTGTCTTGCTGGCTGGTCCCGGGACTCCGTGGGAGGTTTTCTATTTCAACTAAGACTGGCCCAGAAGGAACTGCTGTAACTGAGGGTAGGGCGGGCATCGCACTCCAGTTCTTGAAAGACAAAATACAAAGCAAAAATGTAGTTTTGCCTTCATTGGGGTTTTTTAAGCCTTGAAAATGAGAACACAAGGTTTTCTACTTTGGTTTGTAAATGTTCATATTAGCTTAACATTTATGGCCAAGAGAACCAAATGATCCAACTTTCCATTTACTACAGGTTCTAAATTCTGAGGTCAAGGCAACTGCATTTGAGATTAGTTTACTTTTGATGCAAAGACTTAGAAAAATGTTAAGTAAACAGTTTAGACAAACTTACTTGCTGTGATCCATTATTTTGGCTGAAAACATTATTTGGAAGGCTGAAATGGGGGAAAAAACCAATAGTTTAAAGTTAATTTATCAAAGATCAAACTGTTAGGATTTTAAGGCTTATCTGGGTCTGCCAGCTCCAAGTAGGATTAGCAACAGGGACATTAATAAATAAATAAAACTGAGGCCAAAGCAGCATTTTCTGTATTTACATTTGTATGCATCACTTGACTCCAAAGCAGCCCTTACTTTGACTGTTTTACACTAAGATCTCACACATATGCTGGACTTTTTCCTAAACCATCATAATCCATATGAAGTTCTGGTAGGCAGAACTTATCAAGGCAAATCTTATCAATCTGCATGAACAGGGGTAGGAGTGCAATAAATCAAAGCCAAATTTTCAACGATGGCAAGGGTGAAATACTGAGCCCTGATGCCTGGAACCAAAACACATTAATTTATCTTATCTGTGTATGTTTCCAGTTCCATCAAGGCATGGTTATTGTGGTTTCCACATGAAGCTAACTTGCACAGATCTGTTAAGTCAAACACCATAACAAGCAGGTATGAAAGAGCACTTTCAACAACAGCAAAAAATTCACTGCTGATCTAATAACTTTCAGTGAAACGACATGCATCTTTTAAACTCAATTTTAATCAGCAATGTTAATTAGCATGCATAGTCAAACATAGAATTGATTAGCTTGAGGGTGAACATACCATGATATCCTAATACCACCATTAAAAATAAGTAGAGGGAAGATGGCAGACTCCCATGAGGCTACCTACCTCTTTCACTAACTAAGAAAAGGAGTAAAAAAATAAGTACAGTAGGATCGCATCTTGTGGGGGGGTTACACTCTGGGGGGTAGCATGTGAAGCCAAAATTGTGTATAGTCAGAACAAGCCCAGTGTGACCATGCCTACATTTCCAAAGCCAGCACACCAAGCAGGCTTTGCGTACTGGGCACTGGGAGGTTGTGGACTCCTGGGAAATCTTGCAGGGTTATCCCAAGGTCTTGTGAGATCTCCAGAGTCTGTGCAAGACCTTCCCAGAGCCTGGTAAGCAAGGCAGAGCTTACAAAGCTCTTTCCATGGCAGGAAAATGTGGCATGGAAAGAGCTTTTAAGCTCTCTGCCTTGCATGAGTTTTACTGTTTAATTTGAATGGTGTCTAATTCATGAAAAAATACGTAAGCAACAGGAAAGGGGCTTTTAGCATATTATCAGAGAATATTCCTGATAATCCTATAGAGATGACCAAGACATTTATTCATGGAATAAATCTTTACTGTGGAAGCCTAATCCCGACAGGTCCTCTTACCTAGTTTCTTCAGATTTATGAGTGTTTCCTGTAATAAAACAAAGAAAATGTCCAATATATCAATTACACAATATCAAAAAGCTTGCATTATTTTTTCCCAAAGATACTTGTGCAAAGTGTTAGGGACACACTTTAAAACAGACTAAAACTTAGAATGTGTGGGGAAATAGGTATATACTATTTGTAGGGTTACCTATCATGCAGCTTTACCACCTTTCACAGACACTTCCACTAAATACTAGGGCCTTGCATCCAGCCCAGACAAATCCAAGATTCCAAATGGATTCTGGCAGATCCATGATTTGTCTAGACTGGGTTGAAGCAGCCCCAAGCACCCTAGGTTCACCTGGAGTGGTCTGGGCTTGCCAAAAGGGGAGAGGGTGTTCAGGCAGCAACAGGTGGGGGAGAGAAGATGATGCAGGTAAGAGTCCCCTTGTCATCAAACACATGGTTCATTAGGGTTTCAAATGCTGAATAAACATTAGACCTATGAAAGGCCCCAAGTCCAGCTCATAGCCCAGATTGAGCATGATCAGGATCACCAATTGGGCCCTGAGCCGAACTGCGGGTGCCTGGCACAGCCCTAGTAAATACAATGGATAAGTCGGAAGACAGGGAAGGAAAGTCCAGGCAATTGCCCCATTAACAATATTGTATGCTGTTTGTAGAACGGGCAAGGATCCAAAGACACTGGCTCTAGAAACTCAAGGGGGTGGATTTGATATTCTGAAACATCAGGCTCTACACTCATGCCACAATAGTTATTAAGCACCTTTTAGTTTCAAAAACAGTTTAAGCTACAGCATGGGGATCAGGTATTCTGTTAGTTTGTGTAAGTCAAAGTAGTAATTTGGATCAAGTCGAGTGGCACCGCCTACCAATGAGTCAAGCTACCTCTCATTTGTAGCGTTCTCCTTGAGTATCGCTTGCTAGGCCTTCTTTCAAAAGATGCCGATCTTCTGGCTTTGTTGGTCTTTGTTGTCTGGTACTCTGTTTTCCCACTAGATTGAAGTGGAAAGAACAAGAGAAAACATTTATATTGGAAAAGCTGATGTAAGTGACAGCACCCCATTATCCTTGCTCTTCTAAACGCTTAGTTCTCATGTGCTTTTGTTTTATTTAAAGCCAGTCATCTACATACTATTAGATTCTATAATCATATTAAACAGACATGATCCTTACCAGATGATATAGTATAAAATCCAAGAACAAAACAGAGACAAGGAAAAATGGAATGAAACAAGAAACACGAATAGGATGAAAACCATAGTCCATGTGCACTCAGCTGATAATTACTGCAACTGTATATATTTTGTGCCAAAAATATCAGTTTCATCACAAAAACCTACATTTGTAGAAGCTAAACTTTACCCCCACTTCCATTAAATCATCTCTACACTTTGTGTGAGTCAGCCAAAAGACACTGCGGAGAAAACTCAAGGATTCACTAGTACCTACTAGAGCAGTTTTGTAGAATGGGAGTGCTCTTCAACGCAGTCCTTTTGAATACAGTTTCAACTGGTGAGCCAGCTATAACTACTGGAGAAGGGAAATGGCCACAGTTCCACATCCACTGGTTACAACCATCTTAGATCACTGTGTAATGTGTTCCACACTGTCCTTCCTTTGAAAAGCATTTGGGAACTTAATTGGTTCAAAATGAGCAGCTGAACTGCTGACAGGAGCCCAATCATCAGATCTGAAGACACCAATATTACATTGACTCCCCTGACTACCAATCTGTTCATGGGCTCAGTTTAATATTTTTTAATGCTCTATCCCCTAAATGGGGGAGGGAAAGTAGGGAAGGATGTATACTCGAGCTGAGTAACTACAGATCCATTTCCTCCAATAAATAAGCATATGCAAAAACAGTTCAGGCTTCTTTCTCTAATCACGAGATCTAGAAATTCAGTCTTTTCTGGATTTGGCCAAGGTAAAAGTTTGGCTTTGGTATTCCGCAGAACACAGCAGCAGAAAGGCTTAACACGTGGCAGATTTTCCATGCCTACAGACTATTTTGACTGAGCTAAGTGCCTCTTTCAATCCTTTCCCTTTATGACAATACAAATCTGGAGTAGTGACTACTACAAACAAAACCATGGACCAGCTTTCTTTCCCGTGCCTTATCTGAGAAAAAGTCAGGGAAGAAGGTATTGAACAAAAGAGACTGCTGACCTGTATCTGAACCTTGACCCCAGCCGAATGAAGCTTGACCGACTGGAACCTTTTTGGACGGGTCCACGGAGGCGGAAGAAGGCATGATGCTCGACTGCACATTTCCACAAATGTTTACAGGCCTTTGGGTGATCCAGCCTAAAGACAAAAGTGTGCTCCTGCTCCTTGCCCTTGGGGGGGGGGGGAGGACCACCACAGGACGGTTAGAAAACTACCATGAATGCTACCTTCAAATCATTGCAGCTACAGTCACAAATTGCAGGCATTCATAGAACCCATAACTCAAAAGGTAAGTTCAACCAAGAATGTTATAAAATACTGAAGAGAACAATGTGTTCTCAGTATTTCATAGCATTACTGATATAACAGGTTCTTCCTGTTTCCTTGACACAGAATAAGCCAGAGAGATAAAATATAAATAGCAGTTTATCTTTTTTGTTATTATGACAGAAAAAAGCATTACAATTATAAAACATGTTATACAGCGCTAGTCACTTAAAGGGAAAACTGCACAACGTCTTTAAAAATGCCAAGCCACAACTGAAGACATGTGACCTTGCTGAGCGATATGTTGCCTTCTTGACATAGGAGCTGCTATACTTTGTGCTGACTGTGGATTGGGAGTGGGGAGGAGAATAATGGTTTTCAACAACTTGAGTAGCCTGACATGAAGAACAAACAGAATGGAAAAGATTGCATTTCTATTTTCCAAGTGGTTTGTTCAAGATAGTTGAGATTTATTTATCAAAACCATTTTTTACTTCTTTTTAAAGAAGGCTTGGAGCACCAGTGTTTACAATCTGCCTTCCCCTAGGCTGATTTTCTAGTCTCTTTACCAAATCAATCAACACACACTAATTAGGCACTTAAAATCCAACATATTTTTACTTGGAAGTAATACAAAGTCAGCCAAATTTCTCCATAATTAATATAAACACAGAACGGTAGTGCTGCCTCTGTAGCAATATGCCTTATCAAATGCAAAGAGGAAGAAACCTCACATTACTATTGGTAGAAACTTAAAGATCACTCTTGAAATCCAGTGTATTATTAGTGATTAGAATACTGAACCCTAGCCTGGGAGAAGTAGCCAGGTTAAAATCCTCATTCAGCCATGATGCTCTCACTGAGTGATTGATCTTAGGCTAGTAACTTTCAGCCTGGATAAAGTTGGAGGGGGTGGCAGATGAACAAACAAGTGCTGGCCTGAGTAACTTGGTGGAAGAATGGAATACAAGAATACTAATACTGTATGTGGAAGATAATCAAGTAACATTGCGTTACTTCAAGAAGATGAACAATGCCTGTTGGTGTTAAAATGATATTATGTTTCAGCAATTAGGTAAATGTTTCAACTATCTGTAATAGTTACTCATTATTCATTCTTGGGTAGAAAAATAAATTTTAAGGACAGTCTTTTCAGAATATGACAGATCACTATTCACTTTCAAACAATAATTTTCACTAAGTGCCAATTACAATCAATAGGGGAAATGTTTACATTATCACCCACAACCATCCTTAATTTATTTTGGCTACAATACTTATGCTTAAACTAACTCACAACAATAGAAGCAAGATGAACAAAGACTTCCTTCTACCTGTTCATCATCTTCAACCACCACTAGTGTTAATTTATTCTTTCTGAAGTCCAACCTAGTGATCTTTGGCCTGCAATGGGAAAAAGTTAAAATGTAAAAGATGTATGTACTTTACTGCAATTGCACATTTTTTTACATATTTTACAAAAACCTATGTAACGCCAAGAACACCAGCTATTATCTTGTGCTATAAATTAATATTTAAAAATTACAAGTTTAACCATGGGGTGCTTTAACACAAATGTCAATGTTAAATTAATTTTTAAAGGGTAATTCTAATTGAATTTTCTGATTTTGAATGTTTATGCTTGATTCATGTAGACCAGTTTGTTAGTTCCTTCCAGTGAATGAGAAGTATACACTCATCCTACTGAATAAATGTCCCATACCCAGACATATCTGCACTCTCAGGAAAACCACTCTTTTTTTACAAATAAACACGCAGCCTAACACAGACATTAATTTCTCAAAAGTCCAAACTAAATAGCTGTTACAGCCATCTTCAAGAATCATTCCACCCATTCACAACACACCTAGAGCTCTGTTATGGCAAATCACAGAGAATGCCAACATAGAACCGTGCTTGCTTACAAGACTTACAAATTCTAGCCTAGGGCTAGGCTGCAGACTCTAAAATAATTTATTTTATAAATTATTCTGCTTACCAGAAGAACAATCCAATCTTAGTTTCTCCTTCAAAGACAAGAACTCCTGTGGGTGTTAATCCGAGGCTATAATCATTTCCATCTCTTGCCTAAGAGGGATACAAATTAGATTAGAATATTCCTACAGATGTGACTTTATGCTGGTACAAGTTACTTTAATTATACTTTCATTCACTGTTAAGATACTGCAGCAAAATTAAAGGCCTTAGTCACAGATGTTATTAACAAGCCCCTTACCAAGCATTTATTCTATTATTATTTTTTGTTTTATTAAATATTTTATCTCTGGATATTATTTTCACTGCTTATAAGGGCATTGTCTGCTACTCTGAGGATTCAATCAAGCCAAGTTGATAGATATGAATTCTAGAAACAGACATAGTTACATAGAACATTTCACTTCTATTAATCTACACTGAAAGCTACATTTATGCTTTATCATTTGTGGTTTCTTGAGAATTACTGAACATTAGGCTGCAAACCTGGTCCTTAGTCAAACAATATTAAATCTCAGTTTATTTTCAGCACTCTCAGTTTATTTTCAGCATCTCTCAAGACTTCCACGATTTATATTTATTCCGATTATGTTTAACATTATGATTAAGAATTTCAGAGCAATTCATTTCTTAGCTACAAAATACACTGGGATAATAATTTCATTGTGTCTGGCCTAGAGATCCATTGTTGGACTTGGACATGGGAGACCAGGGTTAAAGTCTCCACCCAGCCATGCAGCCCACCTTTGGTAAGCTCACAAATGTGGTTGCTGTTATAGCAGCTGGGTATATAAGCAGGAGCTTCAGATCATAGCCATTTCTGGCAGATGCACAGCAAGATATGTATTAACTAAATTGTCCTCAGTAACTTGTATAGGTAAGCAGACTAGGCTATTATAAGAAGCAGATCCCACTCATTGCTACAAAGACTGCAAGTTTATGTATTTTTATGTTTATAGAAGTACTAAAAATAACGCTCCCAAAAGCACAGCCTACAACCATAAACTTACCTTGACTATATGCATGTCTACTCCATACATTTCCAGCCATTTTGCTTTGTTCAAATAATTTGTTTCTGCCTGAGCTGGTGTTTGCCCCCTGAAATGATTTATATTACACAAAAATCACATGAAGTTAAAAATGACATGCCTTGATAAAAAAGTGAGGTTACAGAAAGAATACAAAAAAGGGGAACTTGATATACGTAGAGCAAGCCAAATAGTGCTGATCTCGACTCAATTTTAATAATGGCCAACTTGAGTTTTGTTTTGAAATCAAGGGGCTAAGAAAATACTGAGTTGCTAAATTAAGCTGTGGAAGCTTACAGAGCTGTACTGATAACATTAAGAAGTGCTAAGGCTGTAGACTGCATAAAATGCATACCCTATTGTCCAGACGATACTATCTGGTCTTAGATGTGTCTTGTAGCTTGCTGTGATCGCTTCAGAAAATGAAGGCAGCTTTTGGACTATGTTCTAGTTTGTCTCAACAGAAATACAACACCAACACTCAGGAAGGTATTCATAGGAATTTAAAGTCCCCTTTCACTCAGCAAAAGAAAGCAATGCATACAATGGTATGCGTTGGATGGATGTGGCAATTTACCATTTGAGATTTTTTACCTGTATTCCTTCCACTTCTCAAAAATGGCAAGTTCCATGTCTTCAGTTTGTTCGGGCACAAACCTAAACTCTGAAACTATATCAGGGATGTGTTCAGCAGGGTCATAATCACCAAGCTCAGCTGGAAAGAGAAGAATACTTCAAGAAAATTCTAGCAAAAGCAAATTTGGAAATGGCAAAATCCAAAGTGCCTACAATGACTCATTTCATTGACACACTGAACATTTATTCAAAGATAATAAAATCTTCATTTAAGTATTTACAGTTTAATGGGAAATCAGTATTTTGATCTTAATATGTTAAAACTGAATCTTAAATCAGCTTTGGAAGAACTACAGGCACAAACAAAAACTTATATGGAAGAGTATTTTCATTTACTACTGGAACTGTATGTTGGCGGGGGAACTAGCATTGTTATTCAACTTCTTTCATTCCTCTTTTTTTAAGATACTCAGACTTGCAGATGCTTGGTGAGATCACTTTCTTTTTTTACCATCACAAACATGAAACTTTTAATGCAGTCTTTTAAAATGTAAAAAGAAGCAGCTGGAAATGTAAGAAGCAGCACTGAATAATATAACATGTTTGTTAAATTTTGTGCTATGTAAATATTTTAATAGATTTCTTGGGCCTTGTACACAACTGAGTTTATTGAATAAATATTTTAAGCTGCATTTTCATGAGTCTTTCAATTTGAAGTTAAGGAAGTTTCTAAATCCATAATTTACTTGATGCTTGCGTGCTTCCAAAGCTAGGTTAACTTCCAGCTAATTTAAATAGGATCTACTCAGCAGTCTACTGGGCACTGTCATCAAAGCCTGGAATCAAACATTTACTGTCATGCAAATTTATAAACAGAATCTATGCCAAAATGGGATCAAGGCCTGAATTCTTTAAGGCTTTGCTGCAGCCCTCTTCACAGAGTTGGATCTCTGCATCCCACCACTACAGAAACATGAATACCAACACTTCATTGTGTTGTGTAATGTGCCTCTTCTATGATAATCCACTAGGCCTTCATTTTCCCTGGTTGTCAGTAGCTGCATTTTACATTCTTGCATCTAACCTTTAATTAGACCGGCTGCACTAAAGGAAAGTCAAGCAACTTGCTTCTCTCCTACCTCTATGCCCTCCTATAACAACAATGAATCTTCTTGAAGAGCTAGATGCTCCACTTGCACAAAACCTCCTGACATAATCTTGATTGAGGGCATGTGCAAAATTACTACCTTCTGCAGAATTGATTCAAATATTGTCTTCTCTTATTACACGGATATATGAGTTGCCTACCCATACCATCAAACCCAATATCTTCCAACACCATCTTACCACTGTTACTTGAGTTCTTATCTGTCAACTGAACACTACTATCTATAGACTGTTAGTAGGTACAAAAATCAAGAGTTGGGTTTTACCATCCCAACAAACAGCAAATTTATGAATTCCTCTGAAAGATTGTCAGAATACATCGCAAAGTCTGTCCCCCTCTCCTATCTAAGCAATACAGAAAATCATTTTTTTTGTGTGTTCCTCGTTGCCATACATTAAAAAAAGGATCAACATTAATTTATAATTATTTTCATATATATAACCTTTTGTACCAAGGCTGTGGGGTCATGTGGTCAGCATGACTTAAACACTTCTGGCACAACAGAACACCCTGACGAGTGCCAGAGTGCACAGAAATGCCGTTTACCTTCCTACCGCAACAGTACCTATTTATCTACTTGCACTGGTATGCTTTAGAAGTGCTGGGTTGGTAGAAGCTAGGACACATCAACAAGAGCTCACCACCGTTGTGCGGATTCGAACTGCTGACCTTCTGATCAGCAAGACCAAGAGGCTCAGTGGTTTAGACCACAGTAGCACCCACTCCTTTTGTGTGGGGAAGTACCTTTTTGCAACATACTGTTTTACCTGGCAGGAATATATAATACTTTCTAAGATTCTAAGTCCCACAGGAAATATAGATAACTTTAAAAACTACATTTGATACGTGACTAACAGCCACTGAACACTGTTTAGGAACTTATGAGTATCTACTTCCAATGCAGTTATCTAGAATCAGAACTATGAGAATCACAGAAAATTCCTTCTGCTCTGCAGTAACGATCTTGCAATAATGATTCTAGACACGCTTACTTAAGAGGTTTCATTGAATGAATGTAGTTGGACTTATTTCTATATAAAAAGCTTTTAAAGTCCCAAAATAGGCACAGGCTGTGCGACTACAACCCATTGTAATGCAGTTACTCTTAAAAATGAAATCAGGATTTTGTTGACATAAAGGTGCGTGCGCGCACACCCACACACACCGAATCATGCAAGGTAATGAATAAAACACTTAATTTCTGTTGCAAACTATCCCTAATAAACACTTCCAAGCTGACAACTCTTTCAGTAAGTACAAATGTAAAGAGGTCAAAGTGCAGAATTCTGTGCTTGCTTTGCCAAAATAACCAACAAATCTCAATATGAGGTTCACAGTGTTTTTCTGAATGGAACCAAAGCTCTGAGGCATCTATGGAAAAATACTTATTTCACTTAAGTAAGTTAATTCTTCTCACGCCTGCCCCCCTTTTTCCTACACAAGGACTATAAGGTAGTCCACACCCCAGGATTCCACTCATACTTCCCACTCGTGCTAGATTGTACAGTAGCAAGAAAAAGCTAAGATCTTAGTGATAAGCCTCACATGACTGAGCCCTATCAGCTGTTATAATCCTCTGGCTACAAAATATATCCCTAAAGCGAAAAAGCAACAATGCCCAGATATAGCTCAAATACAGTAATTTATCTGAATCCCTGGCAATTAATGTGACCAGCAGTTTACATAAGGTTTGCTATCTGTGAAGGAAACCTTGTCTTATTTGAATCAGTCCTGCACCTCAAGCAATACACCCACACAAAGGCAGTTCCCTTAAGGCAGCTCACCTTGTAACATGTAAGCTGACAACTGCACAGCTGTTTCAAATGGACACTCCAACCTGCAATGGAAAAAAAAAGAACGTCAAGCAAATTTCAATGGCAGTATGAGGAAATGATTATGGGTCAACGATTTGGAAGGGGAAGATGTAGTGAACCGTTTCAGCGAACTTGACATATTACTCAGAAATATACTTAAAGCCCATGTTCCTATAGCAATTGGATTTTCGGAAATGTACGCTTTACATTAAAGGAGCAAATAAGCTTGCCTAAGTCAGCCTAGATCCTACAACTATATGGACTGGGGAATCATTAATATATTCTTCAATTACGCCACACCAAATCTGTCCCAAAAAGTCTGCATTTGAATTAAAGGAACCATTAATAACTGACATCACACAGGTTATGCACCACCAACAGCAGCACATCCCCATTCTCCTATTTCGTACATCCTTGCAGAAACCTGACCATAGTCTTTAGGCCAGTGGTTCTCAAACTTACTTCTCTGGGCCATACCCTTTGAGAACCACTGCTTTAGGTGGTAAAAAATTAGGAAGATTTCTAAGATGCAATTGTGGAATTTTAAATACTAAATCTGAGCAAAGAATCTAAACAAATGGCTAATTATAACTACCAGAGTCCATTAATGTCCACTGCTACAAAGCATGGTAAGTAGCTACTAATACTTTCAGCATCTTGGAGATGCACATGTTCTATATTTGTATCCTAAATTCCCTGCACATATTTGATAAGAGACAAGCCCCCTTCATTTAGCATAATTATCAACAGTACTTACTTGCCACTCAAAATGTCCTGTTTTAGCTGAAGAACAAATAAATATCTATTTCAGGAAGAAAGAGCAAGAAACATCCATGAGTTTGTGAACAATTCCAGCACTGGAGAAGAGCAGCAAATATCAGCAGCTAGACTTAATTATGAGATAATGCACTGTGGTCTCTCATTTCAAGTATGGAAACATGGAGCAGTATATTTCATCGCAAGAGAATGACATTCTAATAAAAGAATATCCAATTTGTAGTTTCTGTTTTCTCTGATTTCCTAGTGTGCAATACTGAAAGGGGGTGGATGGGTTTCCCAAACATGTCTAAAAATATTTCTATAAAAGTTCAGTGTTTCCTCAAAACTACAATTCATTAATGATTTTGTAAAGATTATCAGGACCCAATTTACAGCAAAGGCCAGAGCAGAAGGACTGGGTATAAGGATTACTCGCAGCAGAAAGGAAAACGCCCAGCACCAAAGAACTACCAGTTCCCTGAAGTGTTGGGAACTCCTATTCACTGTACTGTGGGAATGGAACACCTTGAAACCGTGACAATGTATGTGAGATTCTGCCCAAATGCCTTCCCTGCAATTTTATCATTCAGGGACATTACAGTAGTGAGATATAACCAGGTGGATTGGAATTTTGATTCATCTATGAGCGGGGAAAAAGAGAGACCGCCAACAATCATATTCAGATTAGTATGACAGATACAGCACAAAAAGCAAATGTACTGCAAACAAGCAAGCAATCCTTGTTTTGCACAGGACGCTATGTTCTTGACCCTTGCACGCATTGGAGGGACCCATGTAAAATGTTCCACCCCTCCCCTCCCCACCCTTTTAGTGATGTTTTAGGGTCACTTCCAGGTTTGGTGCTGTGCATGTGTGTGTGATAGACGCACATAAATTGGTCATTGTACTGGATTTGAGATCTCCAGTTTGTATCACTGAATACGACGTACCTGGTGAGCTCTTCACGTAGGTTGTTTGGCTCGGAAGAGTAAAACTTTACACGAAGATGTAGACAGTATGGTGGACCAACTACAAAAGTGAATATATTAGGTTTCTGACAGCAAGGATATTATTTTGTAAATATATTCACTAATCAGAATTCAAAGGGGGTGGGAATCCCTTCTGTAATACTGAGCACACTAGCAAAAATAGAGAATGCTAAACAAACAGTAGTAGTTTTATATACCAGAAGCCAATTCAGTCTCATTACATTAAGTTGATTTGTCTTGCCAAGAAGAACAGACAAATCTAGGTTAATCCCAATATTACAAGGCTCTATTCCATGAACTGAGAAAACCATCAATCTCAGCTTTGTACCCTAATCAAATCCTTATAAACTCTGCCCAGGCAGTCTTAAGTTTTGGGGAGTACCTCCAGTTGTTAGTTTGTGTCATAGGAAGACAGCTAGCTAAACATTTTATTGCGGCCGACTCCACACCTCATTTCCTTCTAAATTCTAAACCAGGAATATGTTACTCATGCACCTCCTCAACACTCACTGATTCAGGTCACCTGTAATACCAGATCTTCAAAGTTTCTTCCCCCTTTTGATTTACATTACTAGAACAGTTCCTTTTAAAAAAGTTAATGTATATCAGTCACAGAAAAAATACAAATACACATCACAATAGGTCAGCAAAGCAAAGATTACTAAAGACGCTCTTCCCTGCAAGAGAGGGGAGTGGTTGTGGCCGGGAGCCGAACTCCACCTCAAGCAGGGGGCGTTTGCCCCCTGCTTCCCACTCACCTGGCTGGCTCCCACACCCTCGGCCAGGCACCCAACCAGGTGCCTTCAAGGGGGGACGTGTACAGCAGCCTAAATTGCTGCGGCACCAGCCTCCAGCCCTCACTTTTTGTCGTCCCGTCACGAGTCACCCACCCTCCACTCCCTTAGAGCAGGGTTCCAGTTTTCTTTTGGCCTTGCTATGGACCTTAGGTTGGTCGCCCTGGTTGTTCGGGGGGCCTGGTAGGAATTTTTCCATTTGGCATTAGGCTTTTTGGTTTTTTCGCCTACCTCGTAGCAATCGTCACAACTTTTGTGGTATTGGTGGGTAGGTTAGGCATTGGAATAATGTGTTGTGGTGTTGAAGGGCTAGGTGTGGCCATCGCCTGCGCCTTCAATTTTTGGGTATTCCGTTAAAGGAATCCGGCGGTGGTGTATTCTGTCCGATGCCTGCGTGGCGGGAGGCCATGGCACGACCCTCGGTGACATCAGGGGAGAGCTTATAGTTGGATTAGCATCAACAGGCTCCACCTACTGGTGAATAAACCCCCCTTGTTTTTTAGACTCACCCCTCTCCGAGTGGGTGGAGTCAGCTGACGTAATCCAATGCCTAAGCCAATACCTTTTCACTTGCTGTAATCAATAAAGTTGTGGCCTTTTCTTGCCCATTAACCTTATATCACGGGTCCTTGTGTTTCATTCCACTGCGCGGGGTACGGGTCCTCGAACCACAAAATATAGTTCACCAATACTCATAAAGCAGAAAGTGCAAAAAGAAATGTGCTACAGAATCTTTAAACAATTGGAGCCCCTTTTTTCTTTTCTTTTTTGCCCTGTACTGAATTAACTTTCAATACGTCATGTAGTAAATGTAATGTGAGTCAAAGATCAGTTGTAATGCCAGAAACTTGGCATTACAACATTGTTCTTTGAACAGTTTCATACTGCCATGGTATATTTTGGGGAAACGAAGTCTTCATCGATACTCAAGTAAATCAGATTTTTAAAAACACAAACTTCACTTACTTTTAACTTGTTTTTTAATACTCTTTGTGTTGTCCAACCAGTGCTGAAAGAAAAATTAATAATAATAAACTTTATGCTTTCAGCACAAAAATATAGTATGCAAATTAGAAACTCATAGAACAGAACAAGCCAAAATAGTTCTAAGCAGTATAAAGCATTTTAAGAGCAACATATTAAGTGTGCCTGACCTACAGTTAATTGACTGTAACAGCTTGCTAGAATACGTTTCAAGAGGCAAGTTAATAATTTCTCAAGCACTGAAATCATGATCTGCAATTTGCAGCACAAATGTATCTTTGCAAGTCAGAGCCAGAAAGCTGCTGGGATTGTTTCAATACGTTTCAGGCTGCCATCTTACCAAAGAGATATGGAAAAGATTATATCTCCCATCTACGAAAGGAAAAGGCATGCCAATGTAACTTTTCACTTAAAAGTGCATCCTTTCTATTCAAGCACACAAACTTTCTCACAGTTACGCTTAAAAACTAGTATTGTGGAATGCATTGTCTCTTTCAAGTGCTGACACAAGCAGTAGCATGAATTGTTTATACAAGTTCCTCTCAGAGAGCTCAGCAGCTGGAATGAAGCAAGCAGTACAAGATAAAAACTTGCAGATCACATTAAGTTCAGAACATAAGGATGTAGCAGCTAAGTTCACAAAATATGTTAACTGCGGGTTGGGTATTTCCTTAAATCTGCCAAGTATTTTTCCTAGGTGATAACATCCTTATATGTAATGATACCATTCCAAATATAATACTGTAGAGTTACCACCTGTGGCCTCAGGCTTTCCTTTAAATACCACTGCTATCATTCAGAATACATTACGTGGCTCCCCACCCCATGCTGTAGTCAATAGTGTGCCGACAGGCATCTTATAATGGAGATGGTTGTCAGACCTGATGCTAGTACAACTTGACATCACCTAATCCTCACTCCCCCAGACTGAGACTGACCCAAAATGGCACATGCAGCCCTGTGATAAATATGGGCTCACCTCTAAACACAGGATGTTCACAATGACAGCAGCTATAGCAACTCTAATCCCACCTGCAGCAAATGTTGATGATACTAATACTAATACTAATACTAATAATATACCAAAGCCCCAGGATTGCAATTTAAAATACATTACAAACAGTATGAAACAACATACACCCATCTTACATCATCAAATTTCTAAGCATTTGGGAAACTTGACAAAATTCATCTAAACCAACAAAGACCACATGATTAAACTGTTCCTGAACTATACCAACGGAGTAGCAGTAGTGGAATCATAATTAAATGACAGCTGTTGTTGTTCCTGTTGTTGTTAGGTAATTCCATAATTACCACCATTATATTTGTAAGCTTGTTTACATAATAATTTGTGTGTTAACTAATATTATTTGAAGTCCAAATAACATTAAACTATTCCCTACAAAAACCAAAAACCAAGAAGCATGCCAAATAGTTAACGTTTGTCTTTTTAGAACTGTGTTTTAAAGTATTTGACCAACACAAGAGTTTTGCAACTTCAAGAATATATCTGTAACTTAGATAACTGTATTCTCTTAAAGTGTGAATCAATTTTCCCCATCTGCAGCCACATACAAAAACAGCTAATGTTTCATGGGCAAGTGTCAAACTTCTCATACTGTTTATTTATCCCTGTGGGGAAAACGTTTTCTGTGACCAGCTTAATGTGACCAACGTTGCTTGTGGCAAGTCACTCACTCACACGCAACCTACAAAACAAGACCTCACTGATATTTATTCTTAACATACCATTTCTTCTCAGGTATCAAAAGCAAAAGCGAAACTACCAATAAAATAACGGGTTGTTAAATGAATTGAAAAGTATTTAGCTAAAAATTAGTAAAAAAATTAAGAGAAATTCTGAATCATTCTGCATGCCCTGCTTCTGGATGTTTCACTCATGTGTAGAACTGTTGCCAGATAATAAAACTTTGGAAAACTATCTTTAAAAAGATACATAGCATGTTAACTATATAGGAAGATAAAAAAGGGCCTGTTGGTTGATATTTTCATGGAACTGTCCTACTGCTTTGGAACGAAATAAGATTATTTCATTCAATGCAATTAATCAATTATAGAAAGTTTTATCATAAACATGCCTTCTTTGGATAGTTTTCCATCAGTTGTCTGCACCCATCCAACATAAGTTTCCTTTGGTAAGAAAACAAATCCACCAAAATAGAGTATTACAAGTGCTATGGTGCCATATACACAAACAACAGGGACAGGGAAGGAAGAAAAGAAAAGAAAAGAAAAGAAAAGAAAAGATGTTCCCAGACTGTAGGGCAAAGTATAAGTTTGCTTCATCTCCAATCTGTTTTCCTTCACCTCCTCCACATTCCACAGAAAGGCAGTTAACAGACCAGAGACAGGCACCGACACCACTTAGTTCAACTCAGTTCCTAACACCAGCGCCATCTCCAAGAGTTCAGCTTGACTGGCACACAGAAGAGGGGGAGGGAATTACTTTTACAGAACAAAGCCTGGGAGACACTGAGACCTGATCTCATGTTGCAGTTGCACTTGGTAACTATACTTTACTCCAAGTAAACTGCAACACAGTGCTTGGAATATATTACTTTTCCTACCGCAGCTGTCAAATTCAGCAGGGTCAGGCACGAACTCTAATCCTGCAGAAATACACACTTCACGAAAGAAGGCAAGGTTAAGGTAAGAGTAATGGGTCAAAAGATTAAGCCAGAGGATACTCCCAACTGAAAAATTTACAATCTGAGAAAGTGTCCTGCAACTTTTTTGGCCTGAGCCAAGCTACTCACAGATCTCCCTACTATTGGGCTGCTAGCCATCCCTGCAAGCCATGAACCTCCGGCTGTAATTCAAAATGAATACATGCAAAAGCCTTTTTCCTCCTGGGATGATTTTGATGATTTCCTGGGCAGTAGGTTTAAGGTTGAATACATAGCACTAAGGTGAATTATTTGCATTGGTGTTGTTTAGGGTCCCTTCTAACTCAATGTTAACCAAAAATACAATGGGAGGGGGAAGCAACAGAGACAAAGGAACATAAAAGTCTCTTGGATTGTAAAGGCAACTCCCAAGTCATACTCACAGAATTAGCCTGTACTACATCAACATCATTCAAGATTCAACTATTTGTATAAAAGGCAGAGCTCATTAAAATAAAAAAGACATGGTCTTTAACACCACTTTTTATATACCTGACAAACATTAGCACTGCATCACAATAAACAGAAAGCTGAAGCAATTGCATTAGACTGAGCAATGCACTCTTCCAAGTGCACAATGACCAGTTGAATGCAAACAAATATAAATTGCCTAAAGCAAGTAAATCATACAGTATCAAGTGAGGCTCATGGAACCCTAGGCTATAAGAACAAGTCACAAGAAAATATGATTAAGGTCAGAAGAGTTTTTCATTGCACTGACATGTGAGGTGATGGAAATGCAATGTAGAACTACCAAAATAATCTCAGTTGTGAAATTCTATGTAATATATACAGACACACTTAATTAACCAAAATCATGACTAAAGTGTGTGTGCTTGGTGCATATGCCTTTTGACTGAATCATGAATTTAAGACTGGGGTGAAACAGTCCAGCAACACACCCGAGAAAAACAGAAAGGTTTTGTGCCTGACCAGAACACAAAAAAAGAATTCTAACAATCCTGGAAGATGGGATTACTAGAGCCCTGCATTCTCAGAACACACAGAACTGCAACTGCACTGAAGTCAGATCTGCAGTTTGGAATGATAGTTTTTCTCAGATGACCTTAAAGCAGGGGTGGGGATCCTTTTCTGCCTGGTGGACCAGATCCTTATCTCCCCACCCCTGGAAGACCAAATCATAATGGTGGTAGGTGACAGAGCTTTGAAAGCAACACCAAAATTAAACCCCACCACCCCAATCAACTTATTTCTCCCCCATCAGAGTGATGATAGTTGACCTGCAGATAAGTGTGGTTTTAAAAGCATGGCCTGGAGGGGAAGAGTTTCCCCACCCCTGCCTTAAAGTTTCTATGATGCTGCATTAAGATTTTATGGGTCAGGTCTGGGGCACTGAGAGGTCATACACACACCTCCACAGAAAGCCCAAGGGGGTTTTACCCCCTTCTGACCCTCCTTTCTGATGGTTCTGTCCAAAGCGGCCAGGACCTTTAAACTATGATCCAATAAACATGTGTGTAACATGAATTACATGCAACAAAGACTCCAAGGCACTAAAAAAATACTTTTCATACTATGAAAGAAACAGAAGTCATGAACTTCTATTATTTTATTGTCTTGATTTGTTTGATTTACTTCAATACAAATTAAAAGGGGGGAAATTAGACATATTCTCATTTTTGAGATTTGAATTAGAACCAACAACTCTCTGATCCCTATTTTTTAACTATCCAAACTAGGACAGAGGACATGAAAAAGGGAAACTGGTTTAATACCGAAGTTCAGGACAATTTCTTAAACTCATCTATAAATTTTGTTGTACCAAGAACAACTTAACACTTGCACAAATCTTGTGTTTGGCCTTGTATGATTTAATTAACTTTACTACTGTAAGAAGGAAAAAACCCCTATGCCACTCACTGCTACTTGTGCAGAATCCATGAATCGTAATCCAAAATAGTCATTTTCAATGAGGTCCAGATGGTACATGATCTGTTCAAACAGCTGCTGTCCTTTGGCTTTTTTCTGAAATTACAAGAGGAACTTGTGTTAGTAAGAGGCTGATTAGTTGATGATTAACCTTATTTTTGAGGGCAATTCTGCATGCACTCAAAAATTCCAGTAAAAAAAATAATGCAGTGCTACTCTCTAGACACCAATTCTGTCAACTGCTTATATTACTTCTAATAGCAAACCTGATAGCCTTTGACTATCATTTTGGTAACAAAACAGAAGGCAATGGTTTCTGCATATTCACTTTATACTCTCTCACACATGTACACAAAAATAGCCTGAAGAAGACTGAACATGCTTCTTGCCCTCCAGGAAGCACAAGATTTATTTGATTAATTTCTATGCCATCCTTCATGTGTAGACCCCAGTTTACAGATATATTAAAACCACAAAAATTACTATAACTACATCAAAATCACAATTAAAATTAAATCGTATCAGTGGAGGGGGGGCGGAGTGCTTCTTCCAATTCTGATTAATAACCCCCTGCCCAGTTCAGCAGAAAAATTAACAGCTTAAAACTATCCAGAGATGGAATTAGGGTTCAGAGATGCGTACCATGAATATGTGGATCCTGTAAACTCAATTTCCCCACCCCCACTCTCCCCAAAAGTATAGTAGTGGGGAAAGCATCTCCTTCCCAGCACTGTGACAGTCAGGTTCAGGACTACATGAGCATCTTTCTTCTCCCCTAAACTCAATCTCAGCAATCACTATCTCTAGAACGCTGACCTTAACGAATCAGAAGTTACTGATCTAGCCCTGAAACTCAGCACCCTTATGGAACTGCATGATAACTGTTATTTCCCAACTGTTTTACCTCATCTCCCACTGCCCCAACTTCTTTTAATATTCATTACTGAATCCAAAGTTACTGAAAAAATAAACACATTAAACATTTAAGAACTCATTGGAACAATATGCAGCCTGTAATTCTGGAGGTCCAGAGGCCCTTTCTTCAGCCTATGAACTTCACAGAATTGCAGATTTCATTTCTGGCCTCTACAGTCACAAATAATGTGAATATGCGTAGGCAAAAAAACCAAACAAAATGATTTGCAGTGCCACACAAATTGTTCAACATAACCTCACAAACACTCAATAACTTCATTTAGAATCACTTCATTTGTAATGGCATTGAAGAGGAAATCTAAAAATGTCACCAAAAATATTTATGTTTCTCAGTGCTCTGACAATGTTCTTAGTGTCTCAATTCTTGAGATGCTAAGTTTGACAGCAAACTTTACATTGCACTCATGAAAGCCCACAATAGTCAAATAGATTGCTTCAGGAAGGCTAAGAACCCTATTCCAAAAGTACATGGGTGCTGCAGCTCTGGCTGCCAATTAACTACTGGGCTAGTTACAAGGTGCTGGTACTGATGCACAAAGCCCTATACAGCTGAGGACCAGGACAAAAATATCATCTCCTTCCCTTATATATCCAATCATCCATTGTGCTCTGCAGGGCAGGGCCTCCTGCAGGTACCATCTTATCAGGCCATATCAGGCACTAGTTCTACTACCTGTTTGGTGTTTGTTAAGATCTTCCACTTTCAACAAGCCCTCTGAGAGAAGAGTTTTATCTTAGTCAGTATCTGTATTGGATTTGAAATTGTTTTTATAGATGCATTTTAAAAATTGTTTTATTGCATTGTGAAATTGCTCCTAGATGCTTCAAAACGTCTAGCTGGGTGCAAAAAAAATGGTGCTGATGTTAACAAGTTTTAGGAAAGAAAGAATGTCTAAACATCCATCCAAAATGCAGCTATTAGAATTTTCCACCCAGAGTCGCCTTGATCTCCAGCCTGCTCTTTCCCATGCCCAGCCACCCAGAGAGGTTAAATAGCAAAAGAGAGAGAGAGAGAGAGAGAGAGAGAGAGAGAGAGAGAGAGAGAGAGAGAGAGAGAGAAACCCACAAAAATACTGCAAAGTGAAATCTGTTTGTGGCCAGAAAGTTTGAAGTAATTGACATGGAGAACAGGGCTGCATTTACTGAAAAAAGAAAAGAATAATTCACAATCTCTGCATTCACCACAGTAAGATTTTATGCAAGTGATCTTTTGTGTGTATTGTGCCTCAACTTTTTAAATACAGCAATCCTATGAGTTTTGCAATATAACCCCACCCCACAAGCCTTTGTCTGTCAAAATGGTAACTATACATTCCACAATGTGAGGCAAAACAACACGCATAATTGTTACCAGTGAAATAATAATAAACAGAACATTTTCAATGGAACAGCAAAGCAGTGGGAAAATTTCCACACCACATCATTGCTAACAACTCCTGAGGTTTCTGAAAAAAGCAGGTAGTCACAATTAATACAAAGCAGCCCTCTTTGGTTGATCTATAGCAGGCATGTCCAACAGGTCGACTGCAATCAATAGCCTCACGTTGGTGGTAGATAGCGGGCTAGTAATGACTCCGCCTCCTGCCCCTGGTGCTAGCTGTCTGCTTAGCCGCTGTAAATGTAAAAGGATGCTGAAAGTGGAAGCAATGTTGTCTGTAGCGCTGCCCTCCAAAAAGCTCCACAACTTTGGCTTGTTCCCCCCCCCCCAAAAAAAGCTTAACAACTATTAGCAATGACAATGGGTAGATCACTGTCAGTTTTTTGTACTGGGAGTAGATTGCATTCTTTTGGGAGTTGGACGTGCCTGCTCTATACAGTGGTACCTCGGGTTAAGAACTTAATTCGTTCTGGAGGTCTGTTCTTAACCTGAAACTGTTCTTAACCTGAACCACCACTTTAGCTAATGGGGCCTCCCGCTGCTGCTGCGCCGCCAGAGCATGATTTCTATTCTCATCCTGAAGCAAAGTTCTTAACCCGAGGTACTATTTCTGGGTTAGTGGAGTCTGTAACCTGCAGCGTCTGTAACCTGAGGTACCACTGTAGCTTACAACAAAGGCAAATGGTAATGCACAATCTATACACTTTTCTTCAGAGAGAGAGAAAGAAAGATTTGCACTTATATACAGTGGTACCTCGGGTTACATATGCTTCAGGTTACATACGTTTCACACTCCGCCCACTCTTGGGGGAGCCTTAGCCACGCACAGCTGGCTGTCCTGGCTTATGGGATAGCCGAGCTCAGGCACTCCCGGGCAAGGGGAGCCTTCATCCCCTGCCCGGGAGAGACTGCACGTGGCTATCCCATAAGCTATCCCATAAGCAAGCAATCCCGCTTGCTGTCCTGGCTTCTGGGATTCAGATTTTTTTCCCCCTTGTATTCCTCTTCCAAAAACTAGGTGCGTCTTATGGTCTGGTGCATCTTATAGAGCGAAAAATACGGTATATTAAGCTGGTGTATGTAGTTTGATCAGTGATATTCACTAGTGAACAGTGATCAGAAAGCTGCCTCGGTTAAGTGGGCAGCCCACTCCCTTATGTGTTGGCTTAAGCAAATATTTCCTAGAGCAAATACTATGCTTCTCCAGTGCAATATTGCTAGGTCAGCTCAGCTTCCTGCCAGATGTTCCGGTTCCAAATCTTGCTGCCAAGAATGACAAATATAGGGTTATGTAACTATCAACTTATCCTCCCCTTTTCCATATACCAGTACAGTGTTGGTATGACTTCATGGTTCACAACGCTGCAGTTTCTAAAATCAGAACAAGGAACCAATAAAAATAGACAAGGATATCTATCTATCTCTCTATCTAGATATTACACATGGATATATATTTTTGTGTGTATTAACCCTTCAACTCAAATGTTTCCAGAGTAGAACATGGAAAACATTAAAAAAATAATAAAAACCAGAAATTTAAAGGCTGGTCCCTGTGCTTCAATCTCTTACGTTTGTCAAAGTGCTTTTTATATTGGTGCCCTTTGTACATAGTAAACAGTGAAATTGTGAAATTAACTGTGTCCCTTGAATGGAGCTATACCATATTTTCATTGTTAATTTCAGTTAGGCTGGAAATCAAATTTCATAGAGTGAAATGACCAGGCTTTGGATTAAGAGAGAAATTGAACACAAATTGAAATGTGTAAATTTTAATCTGCTATAGTGTTGCACATTAACTACACAAAATGCATATCCTGTTACAATTACAGTGGTACCTCAGGTTAAGTACTTAATTCGTTCTGGAGGTCCGTTCTTAACCTGAAACTGTTCTTAAACGGAAGCACCACTTTAGCTAATGGGGCCTCCCACTGCCGCCGCACCTCCGGAGCACAATTTCTGTTCTCATCTTGAAGCAAAGTTCTTAACCCGAGGTACTATTTCTGGGTTAGCAGAGTCTGTAACCTGAAGCGTCTGTAACCTGAAGTACCACTGCATAAGCACTTTGAATTTAGCAAACTGGCAGTCCCAAACTACTATTAATTTCTTTCCAGCAGGCTGCACCATACAGCAGTCTAGCTGTCATGTTTTGCACTAATTGCTGCTCAAGGGCATCCCCACGTTCAGCACATTACAGTAATCCAACCTTGAGGACAATAATACACAGCTCATTGGGCCTACTATGGCTGAAAACCATGACATGAGCACAATTACCTAATTCAACTCTGAGATAAAGAAGAACACAATCATTCTCTCAAACATGAGTCAACCATGTTGAAAAAGTAATGTAATTATCATACCGGCAAGTCCACACTGACATCAGTTCCATCCAGCAAAGAGACACGGCATGTAATTATGGATTTCTCATCTCCAGCAGCAGGGATGTGAGTTGCAGCTCGCTGGGCCTCTCTTAGCCGTTCCTTCTCAGCATGTTTGCGCATAGACCTGCGCCCAAGCGTTCGTCGAAAGAAACTCAGCATCGTTACTAAACAGGCCAATAAAAAGTTGTGAATGTTTCAAAAGGAAAAAGACTAACGGCTTTCAAATGAACTATTTCAAAATCAAGGCAGGTAAATATTCACATCTCACTAAATTTCTAAGTAATTATGCACTATAGAAAAGAAGCACAAAAGCAGATATTTGTAATGCTCCTGAAAGACTCAGTTCCCCTGCCAAGAGAACTTAGCAGCCCTACAGCAATTAGAAGTGCAGCTTTCAGACACCACCTGGAAATAAGACATCTCAAGAACTCAGCTGTCAACTTGCAGGTGCTTGATTCAAAAGCATGCCCAGATCCTTCTGAGGCTGCAGCACCCATGCAATTAATGACTGGAAAACATTAGTAATAGGACTAGGGACAAAGAAGAAGGAAGTTCGGATTTACAACAGAATCCCATAAGGCAGAGAGGGAGAGAAAGAATGTAGGTAGATCACAGTGTCTCTCATACTTTTATGGCACTAGGAAATCATTTTAAGGGCTACTTAAGGAGGCTCCGCTTTAAATACATGTTTTAGAATACAACTTTTTGACAAGTAAGATAGAGCTACACCCTACACAATGAGAAGACAAATATACCTCTCAGTAGCATGGTACATAGTTGTTTAAATAGTTCAACATTTGTTCTTGAATACTTTGGAATTCACAGCTTACTGGACACAACGGGCCTAGAGGCTTCAAAATCAGCCTCCACATTCACTTTTCTGTTTCAAGAACAAAGAGCATGCTCACACATGTTAGGTTCTGCTTGGTACAAAGCAGATTTTGTCTGCATAAAGATTACAGGAAGGTTTCGAGGAAGGACAAGGGAAGCTAGCCCACCCACATACAGTACACATTAAGGGCACTCAAAAGTTTACACCTTGCATGACTCATAGCTGAATCCAAACAATCTGGACCCTTGACAGAAGTTTCAGTCTCCACTATGAGCCAAAATGGATAAACTGGCAAATACGCCTTCCACCTTCTGTCTGTCTGGGCTTGCCTGCCACATGCTATCACTGTGAGAGGCTGGAATTCTTAAAAGGTTAAATTAGCACAACTGGAAGATTAAAATTTTAAACTACTCCAGATTTATTGACTATGGCATAAGCCCCTAGTAATATCAATATAATCCAATAATATCTACTTCTATTCAGAATGTTAATTCTGCCCAAAGAGAAGAAGCATTTATCTCCTTTAATTCTGGGTTTGTTCCTTGGCTTTTAAATAACTCTAGCTTAGAAAATAGCATCTCTGAATTCTTATACATATACAGAGCGGTCTCATACTGAAACTGGTTCACCTGCTTCTATATTGTCTACTTTGGCTTGCAAAGCTTTGAGAGGTCTCAGACAGAGATCTTTTCTAGCTAAGTTCTTTCATTCAAGCTTCTGAAGCTGAACTGAAGCTGGCATTTATGTATGCTTGCCACCTGCTGCATCACTGAACTATTGTCCACTCCTGTATAGGATAGCTAGTGGAAGGTTTGGAGAACAAGAACATGTATTTATTCTAAGGCGTTTCATTGTTCAAAGCCCTTTATTGTGCAACCTCCCACATCATACAACCTGAGGCTGACAAGTACTCACTACCAGATACTAGAATGCCTGACCCACTTTCATTGCCACACCTGTTTGCTGAGCCACCCTGTACCCCTTTCCATAAACACATAGACTGAAGATGATGTGGAACTCACACCTGCCGAGAGCATCTTTTCACCTCGAGGTAGATGCACATATCTTACAGTATGATCTCTTATGTGAACCAGTAAAACACATGCAAGGAATTTTGTTCAACATGTGAACAAGCTAAAGCTGAAATGACATAGTCATTGTAGTAACCAGTTGTGCAACTGGTGTGTTTATTAAATAAAAACACATGTGTCTCACTGATATGGAACTTCAGAGGGGCTCTTAAAGGCCAATAATGAGCACTGAACAAAATTTGGAATTAGGTCTGGGGTCTGCCAGTCAGTGCAACATCATACTGCAAAGCCACCTCAAATCTCCCTATTTTATTATTATTATTTTAAAATGTACCCCCCAAACCTCAAACACAATAACCTCAACACTCCCCAAGATTTAGAATTGTACATCACTTTCCACTGAGAAAGTTCCAAGGTGATTTACAATAAAAACTAAGACCTCTTCTGCGGTTGGTTTGTTTTTTAAAGAAACTGAACAACACTGCCAATTTATTTCAAGGTTAGGCAACCAACAAATCAGTTTTGTTTTGTGAAGCCTGCAAATATCAGAACTGGCAAGCATACAGTATGTTATTGTTTCTGAACAAGCCCTCAACAAATATTCAAAACAGAGAACAGCTTGCACTGCAACTATCTGAACTGTTCAAGCTTAAATTTCCTCTCCTGACAAGATGTTTCATGATGTCTAAAGTAAAAGAGGAAACCCACATAACAGCAATGAGTGGCATTCAACTAAGTTTCACAGAGTTAGACCAACTGAAATTAATGAACATTACTAAATTAGGTCCATTCATTTCAACAGGTCTACTCTGAGCAAAACTTGGTTGAATAACACACAATATTTTTACTATTGTGGCATAACCATGGACAGCATATCTATGATGTGTATAGGATGCTAAAGTAGTACTGGAAAAAGCACCATTTCCCCAATACCCAACAGATAATAGCAGGACAGGTCAAGAGGTAGAGGTAAGAATAACAAACAATACAGTTTAGGGAAGAGGCTCAATATGGTTAGTCTCTCCAAACATTAACTATAACCAGACAAGAAGGGTCCAGGGTGTATTTTTGTTTCAGGCACAGGGCTGGTCTATAGAAAAGGGGAAAATATCACTCTGAACCAAGTTTCAAGAAGAGGGATTTTTAAAAATTATTTGCAAAAACTGAGCATTTTAAAGGGGGGTGGCAGTATTGTCTCTGCATCATTTGTCAACAAAACAAAGGGGTTGCCTCAGAGCTGTCTATAGCTGTCCCAGACTGGAAACTGGGAAGAAGTGTTCTATGCTTTACCTCCTTGCATATTCAAGTAATCAGTAAGAACTGAGTCATGATGAACTCCACACCCCACAAAAAAACCTGTTCAGCTCCACATAGGGGCTCATTTCATATTTTGAGGATCCTAGTTTTAAGTAAGTGGAAATTCCTTTGGCTATGACAAAGGAAATGAATATACATAGGAAGCAGGGTGGGGTAGGAGGTGGCAAGTGTTGCACACTACATGGTTAATAGCTTACTGTGAACAAGAACTCACTGCATGATCACAGCTGCTTCAATACACTCTTTTCCCTGCACCAACAAGCAGCCATGAAGTATGGCTTGTTGCTATGCCCAAACCAGGGATTGTGGTTTATTTCACCAGCAAGCCAAATTTTGTTTATGACTTGCTGACTACAGTGGAGAGGACCACACATTCCGAATGAGGCCATAGCATCCTGACACCACAAAGGAAATAGATATGGGACCATGTGAATAAAACAATGCCCAAGAAGGTACAGAGTACCTTTCCATCATAACTAACTACATCCACGTCCATTCAAGGAAATAAATGCTTTCAGGTCTCACAGAGCTGGGATTGAACTAATGACACCTCTTTGTTTAGACACTAAGGTGATGAAACATCTTCCATTATTCCCCTCCACAGTTAAAAGATGGGGAATATGAAGCAAATGAGTATGGTTGCTATGAACTAATGGAAATTGGGTGGATGGGGGGAATACATAGGGGTTAATACACCCCTTATATTAAGGATTGTAGCGTTGTCGGGGGGGGGGGAGTAAACTAAAGTATCACTCCCAAACAACATGAAGGGAACAAAGGTAGGAAGCTTGAGGGCAACGTCAAAACTCAGATGAGATACCTAAACACGCAGCCGATGAAAACACAGCGCTTGATTATAGGGGAGTTAAGACACAGGGAAAGGTAAACAGGAAGCCAGTCCATGAAAAGGGTCACTTTTTAACCCTTCCTGACAGATTTCTGCCCCCGCCTCCCATTTCAACCCATCCTTAATCCCACCTTTGTCGGGATTTGACGCCCGCCGCCGCCCCCCCCCCCGCTTGTCGTCGCTTCCTATGGCTGTGATAATTAGGTCGCAGAAACTTACAACTGGCCGGGAGGGAGGGGAAAGGTGAGGACGGAGGGGCTGGGAAAAGGCATGGCAGCGTCAGCAAGGCGGGCGGTCGTCCTCGCCCCACACTCGGAAAGGCATAGCTACTTATGGGGCGGGCGCTAAAGGCTGGAGAGCCACGGGAACGCCTGGGAAGTAAGAGGCGTCGCTTTGGGGCAACGAGACCCTGAGAGAAAGAGAGAGGGCTGGATGTTGCTTTTAAATGAAGAGATATTTCGGGAAGCGCCAGGCAAGCAACAGGCGAGACGCAACAGGGAGGAGAGAGAGAGAGACGCACCTTCTCAGCGCACATCCCCCCCCGGCCCCCCTCCAACCCGGACATTATTTTCCCGCCTTTCCCCTCCAGAAAACGGTCGGCAGCCTCCGCGAGACCCAGACGCCCAAAGCCACCTACCAGCCTCCCTCTTCTTCTTCTCCTCGCCCAGCTGCGCTTTTCCCCGACCGGCGCGTCGCCTCCGAAGGGAAGGACTCCCGGCTAAGCGACGAGGGGCGGAGGCAAATGGCCGCTGAGTAAGGCCAAGGAGCCGCCTCTTTCCTCCTCCTCCTCCACCTCGCCCTGTGTTTCTTTTTCCCCTCCCCTCCCTGGCTCGGGCCTCCTCCTCTCCCAGCTCCCGCTGCGAGAGAGAGAGAGAAGGGAAAGGCAGCAACAAAACAAACAGGTCAACAACCACCTCTCGTTTCCAGAAAGCACGAGGCAGCCTGGCTGCATCACACGAACCCGCCCCCCCGGTCACATTTTTAAAAATCCAAATGCATTTGTTTGTTTAAGACACTCTGCCGCCTCCGAACAGGTCCCGATATTTTACCCATAGGGGGAAAGCGCCTCCCTTGCTTATATTGGAGATGCAGCCCTAATGTTTCCAGGTATAGGGGGGCTAAACCCGTGTTCTGTGAACTGCCCTGAGACCTCTGGTATATAATCAATCAATCAATTAATTAATTGGGGAGGCGAGTTGAGAAAGTCCGGGGTTAAATATTCCCTTGCAAGACCCGATCGCTGATACAGTATTCTACTTTAAATCAGCAGGAAGAAGCAACACTGTCCGAGTCAGCTCTCGCAGCCGACGATTTATATTAAAATGCTAAGCAGTGCGGCCAGGATAACACGAACAAGTGGGAAACGCGGCCCAACTCCGTGCATCTCGAATATATCGTGCAAAAAACGCAGGTAAAGACGCATATATTGCATGCATGGAAGACTGCCTTCCCTGGCGGATAATCCGTGGCGGTGCATCCTGGTGGTAGGTAGGCAGGGCCATCCCTCCTCTTCCCGCCCCTCGTCCAGCAGCCGCTGCGGGTGAAGAACTGGGAGGAGGGGGGACAGATCCCTTTTGCCAGAAGCCTGACCTCATAGCTGGCAGAGGGCTCCTTCCATTTTCTTAAGGCCCGTCCCGTGCCCCCCTTCGCCTCCCTAGGGTCCCTAAATCACATAGAATTAGGTTGAGGAAGCAACATTCTCTTAGCTCAGAAGTTCCTTGCCCCAGCATATATGATCAAAAAAGATTTACAGCACAATCCTATGCCTATCTACTTAGAAGTAAACGTGGGGTTCAAGGGGGCTTACTCTCCCACAGGTAAATGTGCATAGGATTACCACATTCACACCCACCCAGCTATATATGATACCATAACGACAATGTTAAGGGGCAATGAACCCATATTAAGCAAAATTTATTAGGAGCACTTCCAAACATTCTGTTTTGCTGCTACAATTCATTTGTATACAGTGGTACCTCAGGTTAAGAACTTAATTCGTTCTGGGGGTCCGTACTTAACCTGAAACTGTTCTTAACCTGAAGCACCACTTTAGCTAATGGGGCCTCCCGCTGCTGCCGTGCAGCCGGAACACGATTTCTGTTCTCATCCTGAAGCAAAGTTCTTAACCTGAAGTACTATTTCTGGGTTAGCGGAGTCTGTAACCTGAAGCGTATGTAACCTGAAGCGCATGTAACCCGAGGTACCACTGTACTGGCAAATTCAGGTTGTCCATGGAGGGTGACTTTGGTGCTATTGTGCAACAAACCCACTTCCACAAAAACCCAGGCTTCTGTGATGAATGACAGGAAAGTGCGCAGGACAATTGCTTGACATGGCACTGTATAACAGCCCGGCACCTGATAAAACACGTGTCTTACAAGCTCCCTGCAAACAAATTAGGATGTTCAACAAACAGGTTCTTTGGAAGCAACCTAGAAAAGTAGGGGCATACTCACTATTTCAGCTGGAGAACCCCCAGGCTCTCCATCCCTGATCACTCAGAGATTTAGGATTGGCCCCACCTCACTTTTTTGAGTGTACATTCATTGGTAAAAGTGGGTTCGCTGCCATGTATGGTGTAGAAGACCCTCACACATGCCAAATACATGCACCAGTTCCATACACCTACTACCCAAATCCAAAGGCAATTTTCAGCAAATAGTAATGTTGCTTCTTGTGTTAGCAGATACCAGCCAAAAAGGTGTGTTCAGCCTAACATTCAATTAAACCATTTGAAGTTAAGCAAGGCAGCACAGTGTGCCTTATGCTGTAGGGAAAGTCGTATGCATGTCAGCATTTGTGGAACTTTCCTTTTTCTCAGTGATACAGAGCCTGAAGTCCAAACTAATCACCTGTGCCCTTTACCTGAGACTTAAAGGGCAGGTATAATTACATTTCTCTCATTAATACATGTGGAGGTCTTTTGGGCTGCCCAAGAGGCATGGCAAAATCTTTTACATCTCTGAACAGACACCTGCCTACCTTGGCTGTGCACCAGCCTTCCCCTGCAGTGTTAGGATTGCAGTGGGAATAAAGAAGTGACATGATAGAAGTTTATAAAATTATGCAAGGCATGGAGAAATTGGATAAAGAGAAGTTTTTCTCCTCTCCCTAACACTAGAACTAGTGGACATCTGAATGGAGCTGAATCAGTTGCATAGTTAAAAATATGGAACTTGCTCCCATACGAGGCAGCCATAGCTTCCAACTTGGCTTTAAAACTGGATTAGACAAATTTGTGGAAAACAACACTATCAGTAGCAAGTAGGTGACCGTGTTCTGCTTTCATTGTCAGAGGCATAGTACCTGTGAATACCAATTGCTGGAAATCACAGGTGGGCTGCTGCACTCATGTCCGGCTTGCAGGTTTTTGTGGGCATCTGGCTGGGCACTGTGAGATGAAGCTCAAATCTGCACTAGTTCTACACACTGTAAACACAATGCAAGAATATTTTTAAAGTATCTGATCAACATGTAACTAAGGTGAAAGTGTCAGTCTGAAGACTTGTAGGAAGAAATGAAGGGGGAAAAGATAAAACACAAGAAATAATTGAAGAACTGGATGACAAAAGAGAAATATAGGGGTAAAGATAAGGTATTAAAAGGTTGATTATACCAATTTAGCAGAATACCTGGAAGAACTGTTTGAAACAATTTCAGGACTAGATTGCACGGAACCTATTTCTACTGAGAAGGGATACAGAATTAAGATGTGGCAAAATATATATACAGTGGTACTTCAGGTTACATACGCTTCAGGTTACATACGCTTCAGGTTACAGACTCCACCAACCCAGAAATAGTACCTCGGGTTAAGAACTTTGCTTCAGGATGAGAACAGAAATTGTGCTCCGTCGGCGTGGGGGTGGCAGGAGGCCCCATTAGCTAAAGTGGTGCTTCAGGTTAAGAACAGTTTCAGGTTAAGAACAGACCTCCGGAACGAATTAAGGACTTAACCCGAGGTACCACTGTATATAAAATAGGGTAAGAGATGTGAGATTTTTTCTTGAAATATTAAGATAAAAATAATTGGCAAATTACACATGATTCACCAAGTAAGGCAATGGAGAATTGTAGTCTTCCATCCCCTGCTCAAATATTTCCCCAGTTATCCTGAAGAACAGAAACCTGTGATTTGTAGAAGGCAAATGGAACCCCAAGGTAGAGAAACAGATTTGTCACATTGTTTGGCCTTGTCTAGCTGATTTTTAATTATAGTAGCCAGTATGCCCTCATCATCACACATGAATAGAAACACGGCATGGGTGGAAGGGAATTTAACCCTGCTGCGGTCTTCTGATATTTCTCTATAGTTAATGCCAGTATAGTATAGTGGTTAGTGTTCGAATTCCCACTCAGCCATGAAGCTCACTGGGTGATCTTGGCCAGTCACTGCCTCTCAGCCTAACCTAACTCAGAGAGTTGTTGTGGGGATTAAATGAGAGGGAGGGACGTACGCCACCTTGAGCTTGGGGATGGAAAATAAATGCAAACAAGCAAACACATTAAGAGTTTCCAAAACAGAATAAACTCATTGTTAACATAGCCTTGGCTTTTCACTATTTTCAACTTAATTCTGTCTTTATCTGTGATGTGCCAAACTAGTATTACTATTCCTCATTAGGATAAATGTGCATGATCAAACAGCAAAGTGGTCAGCAGTAGCATGTTATACAGGAGACTCTTCTATCACTACTGAGGTGTGTGTGTGTGTGTGTGTGTGTGTGTGCGCGTGTGTGTGTGCACGCACGCACACACACACACACACTAGCCCCAAGGTTAGATCACCTCTAGTATTAACTCTTTTAAGGGCAGCATGTTCACAATGGGATCAACAATGCTTAAGTATCACTGAATTTCCATATATTGTAAGTTTACAACCAAATGAAGAAGCAATTCCCTCGCTGTTTGCGTGCAAAAAAATCTGTCCAAAGACCAAGATCAAAAAACCCACTGATAATTATCAGTATTGCAGAATACCTAGCAACTTTAAGTAATAAAAAAATCTCCAAACTTTAAATTACTAAAGCACATCTTTATTTTGCAATTAAACAATTAAGATCCACAAGTAAACTATGTTTTTTTCTTCAAGTTTGTACCTAGACAACTATTTGTCAATCAAAATTAAATATATCCACAAAATATGTATAACAGCATATATTTCACATAATGAAGTTGCTCTTAAGACTAAAAACAAGATTTGTTAAATGTTATATTTCTCTTATTTCTGGGGAGCTGCTGGTATAGTATGTAGAACATTAGTGTACTTTATTAATGGCAAGAACTCTCATTTTACCCCAATGCAGGCAAGATACATAAGGCCCTTTTAAAGCATACAGTAGCTGCAGTGATGAATGCTGAATTCTTTTCATTGTCCAGTGTTGACCAAATTCAAGTGCATGTCATTTTCAACGGAGCACATTTCCTGCTGCTTAGCATAGAGGTTCTTAGCTAAATAGTGTTTTTTTTCCTTAAAAATAAAATAAACACATAAATTCAAAAGACAAATCTATTTATATCAGATAAACTTGTGTAGTAAACAGAAGATGCACAATTATATTAGAGATGACCTACTGAGATGCTCAAAGCCAGCTCACTGGGCAGCGCAACACCCAACTGAATTGGACAATGCAACGTCACAGGGGGGCGGGATGCAAATTCATTACCCCTAGCAACAAAAATAAATAAATTTGGGCACCCAAAAGGATTGTGGATTATGATCGAGACACAGTATTAGGTTTACATTTACACATATACTATAGCACCTGTGACAGGAAAGGGGGGGTGGGGAAACTAGACAAATCACGTTTTTCTTTTTCTTTTTAGTATTTGCTAGGATGACCAGAGCCATATAAATTCATGTTAAATTTGAAGCCCAGCCCCTTCAAATTGCACCGGGAAGTTTGTGGACATACTCCTATAGAGGAATACAAAGGAACTTAGTGCCAATTGTTTTAACTGCTCCAACCATATTATAGCCTTTGTGTATAAGGAATTGCAACTTTCCCCCTTTAAAAACTATTTTTGTGCATTATCTATTCTTTATAATTTACAACTTAAATACCCACCCCCGGTTTCCAGAGTTTTATGCAAATATTAGTAATGCTAAGCAGCTATAAATATATAAGCCAGGATTCAGAGAGCTCCCTGGATACACAGAAGTACTTCCAAGTATGCACTGATGTTTCCCCTAACCACAACTCCCTATTCTTCCTCAGAGGTTACTCCCAAAGGTCTTTAAAGTCTGGAAGCAACAAGGATGGAGCCAAGAGGCAGCACATAGAAAAACTCTCTGCCCAACCCTGGAGACCCTAGGCACAGTAAACTACTAAATTAAATGAAATCCACTGAGAAAAAACAATCAGAACTTGTAAGCAGCTACATTGTGGGGGTTACTTTTAGTATCATGATGATGATTAGGGTTTTAAAACCTAAACCAGAAATATGTTTATCAACAGTTGCACTGCTATAATACCACAAAACAGGATGCTATACGAGAACTACAGAATGGTACTCAGGCCTTGATATTTAAGGTCCGTATGCTGTGTGGTAGTGTACACAGTGTTTAGCTTCCTAGAATGCATTTTAAAACAGATGAAAACAGGTCAGAAGCGTAGCGCACCGATAAAACAAATTCACACGAGGAACAATCCCAATCAACTCTGCACAGGAAACAATTAAGTATCTCTCTCTCCAACCTGGTAGCAAATTTTATTTTCTCCAAAACTTCTGTCAGTAGTAAAGCATTAGATAAAGTGCAACTATTTGAAATTCAAGAAATTTAGGCAAAAAGTAAATATTTTAAAATGTGTTAAATATCAAGTAATTCCACCAAATAATGTCCATCAAGGTCTCTTCATTTCCATAGTACTAACATTGTTTCCAAAGAGCCATTTCCAAAGCGTTAACATAGTGGTCTTCAAATCTCTCATAGGCCAGAACATTGGGTTTGAGGCAGGGTGGCTAACCTGTTCCCCTTCAGAAGTTGCTGAATTACAACGCTCATCATTTCTGACAACTGGCCACACTGGCCGAGGCTGTTGAGAATTAAGAGTCCCAACATCATCTTGGAGGGCAACAGATTAGTCACCTCTGGTTTAAAGGCAATACAATTTCACCACTTGCCCTCCAACGATTGAAAGCAAATACTTTCTAAACTTTCTTAAAAACACAGATTGCAACTGATGTGAAAGCCTATGGGTTGTTAAAGTTAAGCATTCAAAGTTCTGGATAGGCAAAGAAGACTTTCTCCTAATCTTTTTACTATACCATTCCGAAGACTGAGAAGCAACCATTTTAACTTTGGTTTGTATTTCTTCTAATTTGGCGGCATTGACTAAATCAAAGCGAACATATTGATTTTCCTGTACGTCACTTCCAGTATTGCCAAATTGGCACTGCAAATTTTAACAAATCAATATACTGCTTTGTTACACAATGAACTTGTTGGTTACAATTTAACATCTGTACTCAAAATTCCTTTCCTTCATTGCAAGTGGTAATAGCGCAAACTGAAAGTTAGTGTTGCATAATAATGGAAACAAAGGCTTGTGTTTGTTTCTACATGGCAGCTGGGTATTAAAATTAGGAAGAGCATGCATGCACACACATACACACAAGCTACTACAAGAGACCCAAGGGATATCTGCAGGAAATCTAGGACACATAATTTAAGATGATTCCCAGATTGTAAGTTACAAGACTTTTAATTATCAGCTTGCATCCAAAGATATGGGCTTTCCCACCATTCCTCTTCACCAAAGCCTCCAAATTATACTCCTGAGGGTCAAGCGACCTTCTAGCATGGCAAGTGATGTGGTACAGGGTCTGTAGGAGTAGGAGGAAAATCAGCAGAAATTGTGGTCAAGTGCTTGCCACTTGCACAAGAATGCCTTTGGATCCAAGCCACTGTATTCATATAAGGCATCTGTTACCTGGTTGAAGCTATTCCCCCGCCCCCGCACCCTAATCAGCTCCTCAGCCCAACAAGGACTGCAGTGAAGAATATCAACTGCTTACAGGTGCACTGCAAAAAGGGAAGGAGACACAATTCATTGAACCCCCTGGTCAACATACAACTTCATTTCAACACCCCAAGAGCCTTGTGGATAACATCCAAAGGCTTATTTTAATAACCAGTGCAATGAGCAATTCCCCTGCACATCCCAAGCTGCTTTCTCGGGCTGCTTCTCTCCCCCTCTCTCTGCGCATGAATATTTACAATGCCATGGATTCAGTCTGTATTTTGTTACATGCTGGGACATAAAAATAAGAGAGACTGCATAATATGCTGAACTTTCTCTTGCACAGCATATGCTGATCTAAGTGATCTGTGAATCTAACTATACAGGCAAGTTTAAGGCCAGAAATTTAAAAAGTGCAGGT
This sequence comes from Podarcis melisellensis, assembly GCF_964234715.1. Taxonomy (NCBI): domain Eukaryota; kingdom Metazoa; phylum Chordata; class Lepidosauria; order Squamata; family Lacertidae; genus Podarcis; species Podarcis melisellensis. The sequence continues at coordinate 89,028,681 of NC_138528.1, read as the reverse complement.
GGTACCAGGTGTCTCCACTGCTTTCCAACAGCCAAGTCAAAGACTGAGGAACAGCACCTGCAAGATACAGTATATGGCAAGAACTCCTAAGACTTTCAGGAGCTTGGGTAACCATTCATTGCCAACCACACACTGCCTATTCTTAGTTACACTCTAGTAATTCTGCCCCCTATCAAGCAGACCCTTCCCCCCAAAATAATAGAGTTCTGCTCCATCAGATGGAAAAAAAACTGCTGAGATTCTACAATACGACATTTCCTTCTTCTGGGCCTTCATGCACAGCTGCAACTGAAGCATTTCTGCTGCTTTTCAACCTTCCACAGATGCAACAAACCTAAATCTGCACATCGCTTGTGGCAAGGTGCAAGCCATACTATACTTCCATTAAAAACCTCTCCCCAGCTCTCTGCACTTGCATTTTGTGCTTTCTGTGATAGGACAGCATTTCTAAATTGGGAGCTCTGGGATACTGCTACCCTATAAGATATTATTTCTCTAGTATGTTAATAGGCTGGATTACAATGTATTAATATGATAGGCTTTATTACATCAGTGAAGATGTCTTATATTTTAGACTTAATTTGTGGCCTTATGCTGATCTTGGTTTCAAATGATGCATGTATGATGATGCATAGGAAAACCACTAAGGGACAATCAGGAATCCTGTTCTTATGTTAACACAGGGACATTACTGCAGCACTGGAAGTGGATGTCTACTCCAATGATTTGGAGGGACTATGCTCTAAGTGGCATGATTAGCTGGCACACTTAAAGTCATGCTGCTCAGAGAATGACTGACACTGAGGGTACTTAATATTTAACTTTCTCCAAGGTATACCTCTACCACCCCAAAAGCCACACACCTAAAAAGGCAAAAAAGCAATTTTAAGAAGTCTCTCAAGAGTCCTAGATTTCTGCATTAGAAACCTTCAAAAGTACTTTAAATAATCATAGTTTTCAGTCCTTAAGATAAAAAACAAAAACACAAAAAACATACATCGGAAACATACATTGGCACTAAACCATTTCCCTATGGCTCTTATTTACAATTAAAACAACCTGAATTAAAACAACAACAACAACGACAACAACAACAACAGGAAGTGTTACATATGATTCTTTTCTCTCCCATCTTTTTTTAGCAAATAGTAAGAAAATAATTATTCATAAAATCCAACATCCATAACACCCATCATTTTATATGTCATTATTCCTGAAACATACATTCATGTTTTGTACAGAATGAAAAAACATACAAAAAATATTTTTCCCTTTTCTTTTTAGCTTGATACAGATCTTCATAACCCAATGCAAAGCAATGAACAGTATTAACTTTTAGGCCATATAAAAATACTTGTAAAAGGCTATTTATACCACTATGGGAAGATGCATGTTGTGAAGATCCACTTTTATGGCATGATAATGCTTTAATTTGTTATCCTTTCTTTATTATGTGTGCATTTGAGGGAAATTCCTGTGGCTTGTTTATCTGCTGCTTGCCCTACCAAACTAATCTCTTTCCATATTTCTTCATTGCCGCTAACCAGCAAGCCCTAAATCAGCTTATATCAGGGGAGATGGAGGCCTGAAGGCAGCTAATGTTTCTGCCTATATGTCAGATCAACATCCTAAGTACCAAAAATATATGCCAACAAAACTATACATTGTGGTATAAATGTTTCTCATGGATTCAAATTCCTTTGGCAACCTCACATAAGAAAATCAGCGTATTTAAAATATCAATGATATACAACTCTCTAGTAATTTTCCTTGTATAAGTTTATAAAATGGGCAATGCTGTTTTCATTTATATGTTGGCAACAGTAACATATGTTGGCAATAGTAACATATGTTTCACTAGAATGGATGCAGTAATTTAGTATTTACTTTAATGTGTTATGCTTAAATTAGTCCTGCAAATAACCAACACTATGGCACAGAACAATTTCCAAATTAAAATCAGGAAAGCCTTCTCTAGGTATTAAACCATTTTTTAAGTAAGCGGTTCAAAACAGAATATGAATATGCAGTATATAGCATTATTTATATTCCTATTTGCCACCTGACTGGTTGGTAGAACTACTGGAGGCTTTCTATAAAAAGGATTTTACATTGCTTGCACTAACATCTAAGGATGGTTTAGAGTGCACTGCAATATTGTTAGCAGTTACTCACATTGTGCTGGGTAATCTGAAACTGTCTGAAGCATAGTTTAAAAATGCATTTCAGCCTTTCATTTTGTGTTGAACAGAAACAAACTATTAAAAGCCACTGGATCCTTCAATTATCAATTGATGTAGAACATTTGAATCCACTATCCCGCTTCAATTTCAGAGCTGTCAAAAGTAGCAGTTTATCAAGTACTCATGCTAATTTGTGAGAGCAGACAAAAGTGTATTCCTACACCCTGGACAAATGCTCAGTTAGAGACTGAGGGGTGTGTGTGTCTGTTTTAAGAAACCCATTACACCTCATCCTACTGAAACTACAGTTTGGATGAAAGGAATTGACACTAGCATTCATTTCTACACTGACTCAAGAAGTTATATTAAAAGGATAATAATGCAATAATTTCAAAACCAGAAATGGAGACTACTGGATTTGCTTTGAAAATAAACAAACAGGCCAGCAGATGAGGTTTTGCTTTTTTGAAAAAAATAAAGGTTCTCTTTCATTTGGTATCATGATGAAGAGCTGCTACAACTTTGCACCACCAATTTCAGGGCATTGGGTACAAACTTTATACAGCAGATTTGCAGCCCCTCCCAGTACATATAGAGGAGAATAATTTTTTTTTTTTAAGAAAAGACAAACCCCATATTGTCATCTATAGTCTGCATATTCTGCTTTTTAAAAAATTCAGTAATTATTCAAACCTTTTTAATACAGGGCAGCGTAGGTTTTCATAAAGAAACAACTGAATCCTAAATGCATATTGTGCAAGAAGCTGTCTCAGATCTTCTTCTTCTTCTTCTTTAATAAAAAGGAGACAAAAACCTTTACATGACCCTAGAATGAGTTCAGATTCTGTATCAATTAAGTGCCTCCAACTGCATACATGCTAATGACCTCAAAAAAAGAGGCACACAAATAAAAAAGCACAAAAGAACACAGAGATCCCAAAGAACATATGGAAAACATAAATGTTTTGGGAACAAGCTGATGGCATTTTATGCACTTTCCTCCCCTTTTGTCTTGTCATAACACAGTATAGCACAAACATGACTCAAGAAAGCACAAATGTGGACTCAGGAAATGTAACTGGCAAGCAGGTCATGGGGAAAGCTTACCTTGAAGTTTTAAAACAGTTATCAGAACTATCAAAAAGGTATAGCATACTCAATTACAAAGCTTTTTCTTTTCTCACTGGAAGGCTAAAAGAAAGAAATTCTAAAACTATTTACTGGCTTTACATTTGATGTTGCAAATATTTTACCAGTTGAAAGGAATGTGTCAGATTTCCCACTTCATTTCATAGCAGTAAACAATTATTACTTATTTAATAGGCTGGGGTGCTCTTGCTACCCATAGTAGCATGCAGGTACTTGTAGAAAGAGAAGGAATGGTATTTCTGTGACCCCCTATTGTATTCTAAGTACCATATTCTAAGCACCAAGGGCCATGCTTTAAAGTGTGAACCTGCTAAAGTAAATGTTACAATGATGATACTTCCCCCTTTAGGGCCAATACAAGTGCCTTGTCATTAAAGACATACACTGTAAGTCTCAAGGCACTTAAGGGGTTAAGACAAAACACATGCATTCATTCCCATTAGGTAATGTCATCAGATGTTACAAAACACACCAATGTTGTGACATGCTGAGAAACAGAGCTACCAGGTCAAAAATAAATGCCCCTCCTATCCCACCTAAATAAGATGCTGGTTAAACGGGCCTTTATGCAGCTACTGCCGAGTTAGACGAAAATGTAGCTTTCCACTATTAATCAGGTTAGATCCTTAGAACGGCACTGGGCAAAATGTGCTGCTTCAGTAGGCAGTGTGTCTAGTAGTAGTAATATTGCTAATGTTTCACCAAAATAAAAAACAAAACAAAACAGCAAGGATCTTAACACAGCAAAATTTAGCATTGGAAGAAATGGCTTTGTGTGTATTGTTGTTGCTTTAAAAAGACATAGGTGTCAACCAAAGAGTGAAAAGTGTTCCAAGCCTTTTTTTTGTAGCAGTTCAAACAAAAAGGGACTGTATGGCACTACAATGATGTCTGGAAAGTCATGGAGTTCCTTAAGTCTGGTTTGTTCGAAGCAAAGCATGAAGAAAGAGTCTTCCAACACAGAAAAATCATAGTGTTTTAGAGACCAATTTTCAGTTTCAACATAAAGTGCAATAGTGCTGAAGTTTTTTCCATGTCCTTTTCATTTCTTCATTGTTTTCAGACACCATTTCTTGCAAGTAATGTTATGGCACACCAGTGTCTTGTATGGATTCTTCTGAAAGGTATCTTTTGTTTTCTATTAATGCAGCGAAGTCGTTAAAGGTCTAACAAGTTCTTCTTCATACACTTTCAAAATAGCCTCACAAACGAATCTGTATTGACTCTAGAAAGAACAGTGCAATAATTTATAAGTCACAGAAAAACAAACTGGAGAAACTAACAATGAACTATCAGGATAAATCTAAAAGACTTCAAGAATTTTGTGCTGAAAATACTACAGGATGGATCCAGTGACCAGCATGCTGCAGAAGAGGCTTCGGGGGGGTAGGATGGGGGGGGGATTAACTTTCCTCTGTTCTTTTCTCCGACTCCAACCCTGTGGAACAACTGATGGTAAGGCATCCATCAGCAAACAATTGTTAAAAATCTCCCTTATTCTCCTCTCACCCCTCCTAAATCTGCTCTGGAAAACCTTAGGGGGGCTACGGGGCTAAGGGGATTCATTAAAAACTGTTTCCTTCTCCATTTTGCTGATGGAAGTCTTCAGTACTTGAGTGACAACAGTTTAAAAGTTTTCATATACAAATATATAAACTTACATTTCAAGGGCTGCAAATTAAAAAGAAAAAACAAAGAATGAATGTGAAATTCATATTTAAGTAGCAGCCTTGAGATTTTCTCCCACTGACAACTTCTTTAAATATTGTTCAAGTTGCTCACTCTGATCATTAGAATAAATAAGAATTCTAGGTTCTATAACATCCTATATTCTATAATATCCATAGGCTACTTTTTCAGGTTTTTATTAGCATATAATCAGTCTTTAGTGCATCTAGAGAAATAAAGGTCTAAAAAAGAAATTTGTGTTCGCACAAGACAATAGCTATGTAATTTCTAATATATAGGGTGAATCTAAATTCACATTTAAAACATGAAACCTAGGACAATGCCACCTTGTGGATAACATGTGGAAGTATGAACATTTACAGGGGAAACGGAAAGATTCAGACTTCAGCTTTAGGATGGCGATAACAAAACACTTAATCACTTTTCCTATGTGTGTTTTAATTTCCTTCTTGAACTTAAAAGCAAGCCTTCACTTCATTTCATGATCTCTAAATAAACTCATGTAGGGTTAACTGCTTGTTCTGCATCAAATATGTGCACCTTGATCCAGAAAAAGATATATGTAAGCAGAAACATTCTTGCAAGTGCATTTTTCCTACTCCATGCATGGAAGTGTGCTATGAAGAGGGGAGGAAACATCTGGAGTCCACAGATGGTGTTCCTGTAGTGTGTGCACAGAAGATGAATAGCATCAGCTCTGACCTTGCTAATCATTTCCTTTATTGTTTGATAGAGGGAGGGGAAAGCAGGTGTTGGACACCAAACACAACGGCTGGGGTCAGGCTAGCATAAGCCAATACAAGTGAATGTTTTAGCTCCACGCACAGCCCCTTTGCTCCTCTTATAACGCAAATGAATGAGCAATCAACAAAGTCTTACATTAACTAAAATTTCTCATTTTGGAGAAAATGGGAAAAAAAACCTATGGTATATAGGCTTCAGAAAATGTCAGGATATTAGGCCAACTTCAGACTATGGCTTTAACCACGGCTTCCCAGCATGCATGACATCAGAAACTATAATTAATGGAAGAGTTCCTGGTTTGTTTGCTCCCTCATACAAGGGGGCTATACGTATGGCTAAAAGTTTTGTATTTTTTTCTCTCATAACTGTCTACCACTACCAGCAACAAACAACATCTGTTTGACAAAGCAGATGCTGCAAGTTACATACAAATAAATACTTATTTTAAATTTTAAATTGGTTCTTTCTTTAAAAGTGTCATCTATTTAAAAACAAAAAAAAATCCTTCCAGTAGCACCTTAAAGACCAACTAAGGTAGTTCTTGGTATGAGCTTTCGTGTGCATACTATGGCAGACCAACACGGCTACCTATCTGTAATCTATTTAAAAGTCATTGTTAGGCATCTGTGATACTGGAAGCAGTTTGTTCTAATGTATCAATAACTTACAGGAGTTTGGATCATCATGGCCCTTTGATCTCTCATAGTTCTCACAATATCCAAGGGAAAAACAGGCTGATTGCACTCAATGAGACACATAGCTGTTTCCATAGTGATAAGAACTCCTGTTCGTCCAATCCCGGCACTGTAAAATAAAAAGGACTACTTCTTATCACATTTAATATTTTAAAGCACTTAGGAGATATATATAATTAAGTGGCCTAAGTCAAACTTTTCTGAGTTAGCTGACATATACAGCAGCAGCATTCTCCACTAAATGAACACATTTTTTCCATAACAAAGATAGTAGATTAAATGAGATATAATATATATGTACTTATAACTGTCGTTCTTTGGGAAGCAGCCACATCACACAAATAGGCAAACAGCTGGGTCTGAACTTGTTAGGAAACCCTTCAAAGGCAGTGAAGGTATGTTAACTTCAGACTTATGTAGTTTATTTGGGTGTTATGCTTACTAGAACCCATGTGATCCACATGTTTAGAATGTACAGAGTAACAGTATATATTCAAGATCTCTTAATATTCAAGAAATAGCCAGGAGCTGCTCTTTCTGGCTCCATCCAACATGGTTTGAGTAACAAGGTCTTCCTGAGCTCTGGCGCGCTGCTGCATCCATAATTATCCTTTGGTGCTTAGTTTATCTCTTAGAATTCTATGTAATTTTTTTCTTTTGTGGTAGCAAACACTGAAGAGTGGATAAAGAGAAAAATAGGGCATAATTCCCAGGATTATTAGCCCAGATACAGTCAAACCTTGATTGCCAAATGTAATCCATTCTGGAAGACTGTTCGACTTCCAAAATGTTCAACAACCAAGGCACAACTTCTGATTGGTTGCAAGAGCATCTTGCACTCAAGCAGAAGCCACATCAGATGTTCGGCTTCTGAAAATCATTTGAAAACCGGAGCATTTACTTCCTTCCGGGTTTTTGGTGTTCAGGAACTGAAACGTATGATAACAGAGGTGCTCAGGAACAGTGGTTTGACTGTACCCATTTCCACTCCAGAGCCCAGCAAGAGAATAGATCTTTTGGAATACTAGATGGAGTTCAGCATTGCACTGGAATGAATGTTCTGCCTGTGCAATCATTCAGTTCCCCCTTGTGTGTGCTGTTCAGGGAGTTCACTGAATAACCCTAGAGCCAATTTCAGGGGGCATGGAGTGGGGGGAGCCCCATTGCATTCCGCTGATGGCTCATTACGTAGATCCCACCCATGATGCTTTATGTGCCAGGTCTCAACTAGATGCCAGTCAGTTATTACTGAATTATCAAATCAAAGCCCATCCACATACACATAGGAAAGGGAGCAAAAGAATATGGACCAGACAATGTGGCATTGATACATTTCAATAAATTTCATTTTTGTAATGAGGCATGACTGATATTATTTTTGACCTCAGACCTTGTGATGACGCCAAAATCCAAAGCTGAATATGAAAACAGTAAGAACTTCAAACAAGATTTAAATAATTCTAGTCTGGTATCTATGCTTTTGACCTACAGTGTAATGGGAGAACCCACTTATACAGTCTCCAGCAGCTGATGTTTAGTTAATGAAGCTCCTGAAACTGAGCCCTAGCCTATTTACCTGTTCTGAGTGAAAACCACTTGTAGGTGACCAGAAACAGCTTAGAAGCACAGCAGCAGCATGGGACAGAACTGCTGTAGTTGCTGTACAGATGAAAAAGCTACAGAAACTGAAGAACTGGCTATTAGGCCAGAAGGAAGAATAAAGAAGCCATGGATGCTGCTGGCAACATGTATTAAACAATACAATGCACAATTACCGGTACTATGTACATTACTAGTAAGGTACCCCTCTTTAAGACAGTTTAGCCATTTCTATTTTAGCCTCATAGTTCACATGCTTGGTTAGTACAGCTACCTAAATTAGTTTCCTATCCAGTTCTGGCACATAAAGACATCATAGCTTTATGAAGCATGAAAACATGTTTCCAGACAATTAGGCAAAGCTATTCTCATTCAAAACCAGAAGGTCAAAAGAACACAGCAAGTAACTGTTTCTTTTAATTTAACAGAAACAAGAATTCAGCTCTATATTTGAAAAGGAAGGTGGCTACAAAATGAAATAAGGTTTTTGGTTGAAATATTGAGAGGGGAGGCGCAGTGAGTTTTCCCTACAAGCTAAATACCTGCAGTGAACAACAACTGGCTCTTCTCTGCCAGCTCTTTTTTTCCTGATGAGACACACAAAATCCAGGAAGTCACTGGAATCATCAGGAACCCCATGATCAGGCCATGCTATGTACTGGATTTGAGTCAGCTGACGGTCCTCATTTTTCTAGCAAAACAAAATTTGTTCAAATGCAATAGATCATTTCAGTGTTTTCCTATAACAAGTTTAATTGTCGAAGTCAAACTATCTCGGTTTCAAGTTTCTACTTTCACGTGTCACAAAATAAATATCTAGATGCTTCATGCCATTTAAACGAAGTGCAAGATCATTAAAAAGTGTCCTGTGGATTTTCAAAAATAGACCCCATGGGCCATATGCTGTGCTGATTTGAGGTTAAAGGTAAGATAATCCTTAAAACAGGTATGGGGGAACCTGTGGTCCTTCAGATGTGGGCAGACTACAATTCCCATAATCTGGGACTGTTAGTGATCATGGCTGGGACTGAGAAGTAGACTCCGACAGCACCTGGGCGATCACAGGTTCCCCACCCCCTTTTAAAGATACAAAACAGGTAAATTTACATATTTTATCGAGCCACTTTATGTGGACGTAAGTACATACAAGATTTTGTGTTTCGCATGCATCTGGCAGAAGTCTGTTTCTCCTGAGGAAAAGCACTAGTCTACCATTTTACCTAATTTCTGCCTTGTATCTTTATTTCCATAGGGGTAGCCATATTAAGTCTGCTGAAGGAAAAACAACAAAGAGTCTCTTACGGGACCTTTAAAGTCTTAAATTTATTACAGCATGAACTAGAGTCCATTTCAACTGATGTGTGAGGTGTTTTCCTGAGCTGCTAGTGTATAACTAGTCACAAGCTAATGGCATAATAAATTTGTTAAGTCTTTGAAATGCCACAAAAAATATGTTGCTGTATTCGACACAAATAAGTATGTGGAGAATCAACAGATCCACAAGGCAGCTGTGCTAGCTCCGTAAGCAACAACAAAATTGGAATAAAACTTACATTTTTCTTACGTTACTGTTCACAGTGATAAATGTTTAAGCCAGCAGTAGCCAACATGTGTTATTGGACTCCCATCCACCCCAGCCAGCATTTTAGTTTTTTTTATGACAGCCTTGCATATCATAAAAAGAGCATCAATTTCATTATCTTAAACAAAATGTATTTACGATAGCTAATTAGCATACAGTCTCATGGATTTCTGCCCACCCCCAAGCTTAATACGTTGGATCAAATGGAATGTAACAAAAGTTTGACCCGGCAACAAAAGGTAACAAGGAATAGTGACACAGTGGGCCATTTCTCTAGGGAGTCTAAAAAGAACAATCAAAAGATTAATGTTGCAGTGAGATGGTTTTAGTTTTAAAGGGCTTCACAAAATTACATAAATAGCCAGTGAATGGTCTCTCTCACCTCCAGATGAGACATTGTCATCTCTCTGAAGACATAGGCAGGATTTCCTTCTTCTGAATGACAAGTGATCTGAAAATTCCCATACAAGGAGCTTCCGGTGGGCTCTGGCCAGTACTGATGGCATTTCACCTGTCAACAGGTTTTTGTTTAAAAAATAAAAGTTTCTACTTAGATTCCAAAAGTTGCAATTGGATCAATTTTAGCTACTTCTCATTGTTATCTGAAACATGCAATAAGATGATTTCTTGTACACTGTTTTAAGGAAATAATAAGAGCCCTTTAAAAAAAAAATTGTCAAAGAAAGATTTTAGCTAGGATACTTCCTTTGTTTCTATTCATATTTAAACCCAATTCTGACCATGAAAATAGATACTCCATGATTACTATAAAAAGTAGAACCACATAACTTAGCTGAGAAGACTCTGTTTTTTATTTCATAACATTTGCTTATTTTAGTACTTTGCAATGCAGTATGCAAATACAAGAAATAAAATATATTTACATTTATTCCAACCCCCCAAAAAATCTTATCTAAACTAGAACTGCTAAAGTAGACTCCCTAAAAACACAAGAACAAACAGGGACTCTCTCAGCACATACAACTTTTCTCTTTCCAGTTCACTAGGCTGTTCCTAGTACAGGTTAGTCAATGAATAGTGTTATCCTTTGAAACTAATTGATAATCCTCTTGAACAATATTTAGTTCACATGTTGGTTTAGGAAGTGTGAGTTAGGTTGGTTAAAACATGGGCCACATTAATTTCTTCCTGATGCATTGCATTGGAATTACAAGCTTTTAAGAGTTAAAATTACAGACTGACTTACTCTTCCCCGTTCCACTTGAGTAGTTAGCATTACAACCATAGATGAGCCTTGTTCCCAAATCATCTGCCAAAAATCAGGGCAAGTGTTTGGTAAAGGACCTTGGCAAGCAATGTATTTATTTATTATACTGGAAGAAGGGATTTCCATCTAAAAATAAAATTGCAGAATGTGTTTAGTAACTTCACAATTTTGTGTACTCTTGCCTAAATCATATGTAATCTTCAGCAGGTGCCTTCTATTTTAACCTTTAAATGCTTGTTGAAAGCTTTTCTATGCCACAAGGCTTATGATGACGATTAAGGAAACCTATTCTGTAAATAGTCATCTGATGATCTGTGAATTTAGTTTTTTTAATGTGGTTTGTATTGTATAGATATAATCAATGTAAACAGCTTTAAAAGTGCTGTATGAAATTGCAGCATATAAGTATATTTAGAAATAAACAGAAAGCTAGAAATTTGTTTTACTGCATAATTAACTGTCAACTGCTACTCTAAAACAGTTTGACCAAACATCAAGATATTTTCCTCTTTAACCACTATTTTAATTGGAAGTTCATTCAAGGACTTTTTAACACCTGGGGAAGGAATACCCAGAAAAATTATTAACTTTTCTGTTTCCAACAGACATGAGGAACTACATGAGCAGGATTCTCTCCATCTATGTTACAACTGCATTCACCAACTAGAATATATCTAAGCAATATCAAATGAAATTTTAAAATAAATCTTTGTGTGTCTTTAAAATCCAAAGGGCTAATTGTTTCACTGCTGAATCCAAACATGGAATTAACATGAAGAGAAATGGTAATCTCCAACTCACATTTATATAATTTGCATTGATGTAATCATCATTACTCTTTAAAATAACCCGTGTAGCATCATCTGAGAAAAAAACAACAACAAACACTTATGTAAAATTCTCCAAATGGTAACCAATGAAATGCATTAACTGATATCCATGTAAGCACTTACAAGGCGAAATGTCTCTGTATCTATTTTTGGAAATGTTTTGAGGTAATTTGGCACAAGACATTGTCATCCCAGGCTTCTTCCTGTAAAGTTGCTGAACAGAAACAAAAATGGCAGGTTGTAACAAGCAGAATCTGAGTAATCATGAGACATGGTACAAAAACAAAACAAAACAAAACAAAACACATTTATCATGAACATATTGTTCCCTGCTTGAAAAAGAGAAGCATCGCATGCATTTTACACTTTTGCAGTTTTTTTCAGTAAGCTAACTTTACCCCTAAAATTTGCATCAAATAACATGTCTGAAGGCTGGCATGTATAGCAACTGCATAATCCTTGCTTTAAGGGAAAAAGCAACAAGCAAAAGGCAATGTGGAATCACCTACCTGAAATGACAAGATATATATAGACCTGGTTCACATGGCACAGTAGGCCAAACTGTGGCTTACTGAAACTTTGTGAATGGGAGAGGAGTTTGCAGCCACTTTGCTCCTCTTCAGTCCTTTTTACTGCCACACCAATGTTTGGCTTGCTGTGTCTTTCAAACGAAAGGGTACGGTTACCCTATTCTCTGCACCAGCTACAAACTGCAGTTCTTGATTTATATAGTTAACAATCCTGACGTCTAGATTCAGTGGTGTGCTGGATGAAGGACAATAAACTCACTCAATCCCAGCAAAACAGAGGCACTGTGGTTGGGAAGTTCCAAAGTCAGGATAATTTGTCAACTGGACAGGGACATGCTCTCCTAAAGCTTCACAGACTGGAGCTGCTCGTGGACACACCTCCTTTGCTAGAGTGACCTCACTAGCTAGGAGTTCCTTTTACCAGTTTGGATTGGTAAAGCAGCTATGGCTGTTTCTGGACTGGGATAGGCTGACCTCCGCACTTAAGTACTGCAATCTGCTCTATGTGACCTATGATTGGGAAGCTACAGTTAATGTAAAATGTAGCGGCTTGACTGCTCACTAGGGTGTAATACTGCCATTCTTTATGCCGTTCCTGATAGAATTGCACTGGCTGCCGGTTAGCTAGTAAAGGTAAAGGTACCCCGACCATTAGGTCCAGTTGCGGACAACTCTGGGGTTGCACGCTCATCTTGCTCTATAGGCCAAGGGAGTTGGCGTTTGTCCACAGACAGCTTCCGGGTAATGTGGCCAGCATGACTAAGCCGCTTCTGGCGAACCAGAGCAGTGCATGGAAATGCTGTTTACCTTCCCGCTGGATCAGTACCTATTTATCTACTTCCACTTTGACGTGCTTTCAAACCGATAGGTGGGCAGGAGCTGGGACCGAACAATGGGAGCTCACCCCGTTGTGGGGATTTGAACCGCCGACCTTCTGATCGGCAAGCCCTAGGCTCTGTGGTTTAGACCACAGTGCCACCCGTGTCCCTGCCGGTTAGCTACTGGTGTGCAAAAGGGACAGGCTACTGAAAATACCACCTGCTCCCCTACATACCCAGTCACTGTCTTCTGCAAGAGACAGCATCCTGCATCCTGCTCAGTTGGTTAGAGCATGGTGCTGATAACGCCAAGGTTGCAGCTGTCCCTGTATCGGACAGCTGCATATTCCTGCATTGCAGGGGGTTGGACTAGATGCTCCTCGGGGTCCCTTCCAACTCTACAACTCTCTGATTTTATGTTTCTATGCCCTTAGCTATATTTATTGTCTTTTAAGTTCCCGCTAAAGATGTTTCTCTTTTTACAAACCTTCTAAAACCTATATCCCAGTTGGCAGAGCTGTTTTGAGCTTTGAATTGATTTTATGTAAGTGCTCTTGTTTTAAACTGTTTTTTTAAAAAATATTTATAAATATTTTAAATTGTTTTTGTATAACTGCTTTATGTATGTTATTAGCTTGTAAACCGCTTTGGGGAGCCAAATAAATGAATAAATATTAAGTCAAACCTAGATTAACTCTATGTGGCACAGCAGCAAAGTGGCAGTGAGCACCTCTCCAGGAGGCCACACACTTGCAGTGTCTCCATAACCCATGGTTTGCTTTATCATGCCATGCAAATGAGACCACAAAAGTGATGATTCCCTAAGCTGAAAGAAGAACATAAGAAATAGCATATTTCGTCCAAATAATAGCCCACCTAGTCATGAGAACTGTAACAGCACCCAGTACAAGATTCTTCAAAAAAGCATGAAAGATGTTTTCTTCCATTCCACACACAAATTGAAAGTAACACCCTATTTTGTGGGTTTATACAGTCATAGGAAGAAGCCTGAATGAGAGACAGTTGAGTCCCTATGCAGCATAAAGCAGAACATAAACCATATTGTTTATTCCTCTTAATGCCTTAGGGCTAGGGGAGAAGAGAAATGCATTACTAAAGTAATCAAAATGAGCAATATGCTCTGAAGGTAAAGGAATTATATACTCAGTTATATTTCTGAAACAAAAGAATGGCAGCAGCTGGAGAAAAGCAATATACACCCAATTCACTTCCTCTACTTACTTAGCGACAAAAGAAAAAACCTCACCAGCAAAATTAGGAATAAACCGAAAGTCAACAACTACTATTTTCATTTTTGTTTCTTTATAAAATTAGAGTGTAGTGCCTAATCGGTATATGGATGTGTTGATGCAAAAAAGAAAGAATACTTGATTATGTACTTTATTCGTTCTGGAGGTCCATTCTTAACCTGAAATGGTTCTTAACCTGAAGCACCACTTTAGTTAATGGGGCCTCCCGCTGCTGCTGCGCCGTCGCCACACGGTTTCTGTTCTCATCCTGAAGCAAAGTTCTTAACCCGAGGTACTATTTCTGGGTTAGCGGAGTCTGTAACCTGAAGTGTATGTAATCCGAGGTACCACTGTAATTTCCTTAAATCAATTATTTTAATAGATCTACAGAAAATGAAGCTCACTGATGTTGACAACATTCTAGTAATCTTTGCTGAAAGAACTATTGTTCTTTCACACATTTTAGATTAGACAGAAAAATGAGTGGCAGACCAAAATTTGACCTACATTTGTACATATTTCAATCTATCGTGTAATGGCGTGTGTTATGTAATGCTAAATGTTTAATATTTCATTCACAACAGATTAGACTGAAAACCTGGCATAGTTTACAAAGAGAGTCAATTAACTAGTTATTTCCATATGGGAACCTTCACCAATCTGGTGCTCTCCAGATTTTCGGACAATATGGCAATGCTGGCTGGGATTAATAGGAGTTGTACTCCAAAACTTCTGGAGGGCATCATGTTGACAAAAAGCTGTCCCTGAGCAAAAGAAAATCATTAGTCTAAAGCAGGCTTCCTCAACCTCGGCCCTCCAGATGTTTTGAGACTACAATTCCCATCATCCCTGACCACTGGTCCTGCTAGCTAGGGATCATGAGTTGTAGGCCAAAAACATCTGGAGGGCCGAGGTTGAGGAAGCCTGGTCTAAAGCAAAGACTTGAACCAGATCTCTCCATTTGCACCTTCCAAGCATATGGTCAGTGCCATCTCTGACCATGCCAACAGTCTATTCATGAGTACTGAGATAGAGCATCACTGCCAAAAGCTATCTAGTGCATTTGGGATTACAGCTCTGGCTATATGGTTAGCACGACACACATTTTAGAAATGGAAGCTGTGCGTAATAGTAATTGAGGAGCGTTTTACCCCACATTGGGCCATGATACTGAAGGGAAACAGATGCAATAGCTGACCAGGAAGCACTAAGAAGAAGCACTTAAGAAAGGCTCAACTTTACTCAGAAAAAACAGATATTAGATAATAACACTGATTTTTAAATGGAGCCCACAAATGTTTATGAGGGAAGGAAGAAAAGAGGCAAGGGAGGAATGCAAACTGTTTGCCATTATACCGCTTGACCTAATCAAAGTAATGTGGATCTAGCTATAGGTTATCTCCTAGCCCCAAGAGTAAAGGATTTTCAGCTGGAAAGCAAACCAAGAAGAACACACTCCCCAGGAAAAACATTACTTACATCAAACTGAGCCAGGACAGTTCCCGTGATAAGCCCCTCTGCCAGTTGAAACATCGATTCCCTCAGAGCAATATCATCCTGGTGGGCACCATCTAGTGGGGACTTCTCAGGGATGTACTGGAAGTCTGGCTCACTCTCCAGCTTTTCTTCTACCACATCATAAACAGCTGCAATAAACAAGCAGCAGCATAATTACTGAGGAAGAGAACTCTGCAAAACTGTGGACAGCTGCTTCATCCATTAATTTACATTAATTAACATTAATATTAATAAATCAATAATAATAATAATTATATTATCCATACCCCACCCATCTGGCTGGGTTTCCCCAGTCACTCTGGGTGGCTTACAGGACATATAAAAATTGTAAAACATCAGACATAAAAAATTTCCTGATACAGGGCTGCCTTCAGATGTCTTCTAAAAGTCACATAGTTGTTTATTTCCTTGACACTTGATGGGAGGATGTTCCACAGGGTGGGTGCCACTACTGAGAAGGCCCTCTGCCTAGTTCCCTGGAACCTCACATTCTTGCAGCGAGGGAACCAGCAGAAGACCCTCGGAGCTAGATCTCAGTGTCCAGGCTAAATGATGAGAGTGGAGGTGCTCCTTCAGGTATACAGAGCCAAGACAGTTTGGGGCTTTAAAGATCAGCAGCAACACTTTGAATTGTGCTCAGAAACACACTGGGGACCAATGCAGGTCTTTCAGGACCCGTGTTATATAGTCTTGGCAGCCACTCCCAGTCACCAGGCTAGCTGCCACATTCTGGATTAGTTGTAGTTTCCAAGTCACCTTCAAAGGTAGCCCCAGGTAGTATGCATTGCAATAGTCCAAGAAGGAGATAACCAGAGCATGCACCAGTATGCCACTGCCAGACAGTATTTGCCAGATGGAGCTGGTAGACAGCTGCCCTGGACACAGAATTGACCTATGCCTCCATAGACAGCTTAGAGTCCAAAATGACTCCAAGGCTGCACACCTGGTCATTCAGGGGCACAGTTGCCCCCATTCAGGACCAGGGAGAGCACATGAAGGAAACACACATGCAGGGATCTTTTCTGCATGATGGGGTGTGCTTGAGTGCAAAAATTCCAAACAACTGATATAGGTGGTTGCTTTCTTCTCCCACTACTGTGCGATCACATCATGGGAAAGGAACTCCTGTCAAAACACCCTGCACCAGAGAGATAAAATCCCAAGCTAGCTACAATTATAACAAGAGGTTTATTGATACAAAATGTATTAGATTGCATTTGTTTATGTAATATCAATCCACACATTTAAAGCAATAAAAAAAACCTCTGGTATCCTTCTCCTTTGTACCTGGAAAACATTTGGCTTTACATTTTATTATCCAGTGGTGTGATTGTTAATTAAGGATAGAAAAGGCCTTTTTTTTTACATGCTGTTATGACTTAACAATCACCCTGCATTCATTTCTTGCCCGAAAACAACATGTGTTATATACCTACATGCCAGACAGTATTTGCCGAATACAAACATATTTTATTAGTAATGCTTGTAACTAAAATAAATCTGCAAAAAAATTGGAGGAGGAAATCATGGCTGTCTGCTAAATTCTCAGTTTCAAGGTCTTTTATTTAAACTAATACGACAATCAACACAGAGAGCCCATCTGCTTGGCAAGTTAAATCAAAACACCTACTTAATTTATTTTCTGGGACTAGGATGCAATAAAGGTGAACTAAAAAATATATGATTTTTTTTAAAAAAATGAATAAGGTTTTTATGCCATTTTCAACTGTTCTGCTTAAGAACTTTTATTTATCCTATTTCTTTGCTACATAGTTCTTATGTTGCACTTGCACAGTGACCTGTGCAAATACTTCCATAATAAATGTTTACTGACTGCATGCAAAAGCAGATAGAGCTGGAGCTTGAGCACCATCCCACAGAAGTAGCTGAAAGAATACTTTCCCACCTCATCCTTTCCAAGCAGCCCTCCAAAACGTGTCTTCTAAGGTTCAGCGAAAATCCCTGAAAATCAGGCAGAGGCGTCTTCCATAAATGTAGAACACACCTCAGTGTCTGATTTTGGGCAGCTTCCATGAGCTTTTCCTCAGTTTCTTGCACCACATTCCATAAAATAAGGTTTCCCAACCCTCAGGAGAGGGTTGTAAGAAAGCTACAACTGTGACACCTACAGCCAGATCCAATTCATCATTTCCTTGTTAGTGTAAGTCCCACTAAGTTAAATGAGACCAATTCCCCCAAAGAAGTGTGCCTAGGACTGCTAGTTTTAGAACACGAGTTAATAAACAGAGACCAAGATACTATATAAAAAGGCATGCTTTAAAAAGTTTTGCCCACAATAGAAAAATTAAGGACTACAGTACAAACTTTGGTAAGAATAATTCAAGTTGATAAGGCAAGCAAAAATATTATGTTGAAGATTATATTGCTACAAAAACATTACAGCAAAAAATTCTATAAATACATCAGAAGCAGGAAATGAGCAAGAGAGGAAGTCAGACCATTAGATGACAATGTGTGAAATGATTTATCATGGAGAGAACAGAAAGACTGCAGAGACGCTAAATGAACTTTATGCTGTTCTTCACTGTGAATAAGTTAAGACAGACACACCCAAATGAATTTTTTTGGTAGGGGAGGGAATCTGAAGAACTAAGTCAAATACAAGGTGACTCTAGGGGATAACTGAATACTTAAAAACCAACCTGTCTCTGAGTGTGGGTGACAAAAATTCAAGGGTTCTCCAGAACCTGAATGGGGGAAATATGCTACTCACTAAAATCAGTAACTATGCCAGAAATCTGAAACCCAGGAAATTACAGGTTCACTAGTTTAATCTGTCCCACATAAATTGGTGGACAACATTGTTAAGAGTTCACATGATTAAGACATACAGAACTAAGGTTGTGAATTGAGAATACCTCTGACAACTACAAAAGACTTCTCTTACTACACCAAGCTTTACAGAATGTTCTGAGTGTATCAAACAAATATTAGACTTTGGCGGACATTATATATTTGGTCCTCCAAACAGTTGTTTTTTTAAGTTGCTCACAAAGGGCCCTGAGTAACTGACTATGTCGTAGGATACGAGGACAATTCCTCTTAGGAATCTAACTGGTTGAAGAGCTACAAGCAAAATTCAGGAATTTTCACAATACAGTGGTACCTTGGTTTAAGAACAGTCCTGTTTATGAACGATTCGGTTTATGAACTCTGCAAAACCGGAAGTAGTGTCCCAGTTTGAGAACTTAACCTTGGTCTAAGAATGGAATCCGAATGGTGGAAGGCACCGGCAGGCCTCATTAGGGAAAGCGCACCTCAGTTTAAGAATGGTTTTGGTTTAAGAACGGACTTCCAGAACAGATTAAGTTGGTAAACCGAGGTATCACTGTAGAGGGAAATGGGGGTTCCCTGAAAAGTGATTTGAAGACAGGATGGCCAAGTACGAAAATGACACCAAGGTATTAGTGCTGCTGAAAACCCAGGTGGAGTTACTCCAGTAGACTCTCTACAGAGTAGTTAAATAGGCAACAAAATAGCAAATCAGATTCAATGTAAGTTAAGAGTAGAAAGATAAACAAGGGGGGAGGTCAGGAGAAACACTAGTTTCATATACACAGGTGGAGTCTGAGTTAGTAGTGACTAAACAGAAAATGATGACTGAAATAAACTGGCAAAGGAAAGAAATTAAGAAAGAATTAAAATAAGTCCACTGGTATTCTAAATCCATGGTGTGCCTGAATTTGAAATTTTGTGTTCTGGCCATCCAATTAAAATAAAAACTAATTATCTGAGTAAGAGAAGAAACAGAAAAGGGTACTCAACTGATCAATGATGTTGAAACAATTTCCCTATGACGAAAAGCTAAAATGTTTGGCTTTCTTAGCTTAGGAAAAAGGTGAGTAACAAAATACATGACAAGACACGTATAACACCCTGAACAGCACAGAGAAAGCAGACAGAAAAATATTACTTCCTCTTTCATAATACTGGAATTTAAGGTCAGCCAATGAAATTCCATATGGTATATGAGGCTATGTCACTTGTGTACCCCTGTTATACCTAACAAGAGTGACAAGGGCATTGGGCAAGGAAAGCAATGAAATGAAATGTATGGCACACCTGGAAGTGAGGAAATAATTACTGGATTCCTGTTGTTAGTACAGGGAAACTTTGTATTTTATCACTGACTACATTTTTAAAATCTCATTACCACTCAATGCCCACCTTACAATCTTCTTCTTAAGGTACATGTTAACTAAGATTGCACTTCATGCATCTGATTAAGTGGGATTGAGTCCACAAAAGCCTGTGTCATACAATGTTTGTTAAAAGATGGTTTGACGTCTTTCATTTAACACGACTCTCTCTATGGTATTTTACACAGTTGTAGAAAATGCATAGCCAGTATAAGGATAGTAGGAGACACAACAAACGCCCTGAAAGGAACATGGTAAAACAGCAAAAAGCAAGCATGCTTTCCACTGATAAAATTACTCACCATTGGGTCGAACTAGGAGCACAAGCTCCCCTGAGTGCCGCTCACAGCTAGCTTTAATAAACATAACAACTTGATCATGGGTATGTTCTGATATATCCCTGCCATTGATCAGTACAACCTGATCTCCTTCATTCAAACGAGGAACACAAACATCTGCCTGCAACATGAAACAAGTGTTTAATGCAGTAGATATTACAAATAGGGCTTGCTGTCTTATTTTTAAGTAACGAAGAACTCAGTATCAAGATACTGTGGCGGTTCTGATCTGAAGATTTAATCACTAGGGTCTGAATATATGAAAAAATAAAGACTCAGACCTGATAAATAATTTATGAACCTTGGTTTATCCAGAATTCTGGCAGTGCAACCATTTTGTCGTTGGTAAGAAAAAGTTTAATCTTCCAATTTTTTTATCCTATAAACAATTATTATCTCTGCGAATTAAAAGATCTCATTTTTCAATTAAAACTAAGCTTTAAATATGCCAATATACACTTTTTGGGAAGCAGAGCACGACACACACAAACAGGATTTTTCAACCTCTACATTATATACTGTAGGAGAAAAGTGAAGGATAGGATCTTTGATCAGATATATACTACAGCAAATCATGAATTCTTCTATATTAAAGCACTGGAGATTCTCTATTAGAGTTCTTTTCTAAGATTATTTATGATAGTGGCATGTTTTGAACATTAGCTTGCTACATACAGCCAGGGGATAAGCAAAGTGAATAAAAAGCACTCTGAAATAATATATCTAAGTAGACATCACTGCAAACTTTCTCTGACAACTTACAGGTGTTCCTGGAGCCACTCTGGACACTATGACAGGCATCTTCTGATCATATCCACCCTTTTAAAGGAAAGGGCAATAATTAAAGAACGTACAGCTCGAGCTGTATTCAAAGATATATTAAAAGGGTAGGTCTTAATACCTTTACATTGAAACCAAATCTTCCATTTTCATCTGGTCTCATTCTGATCAGAACGAGATTGTCATGGGGAATCCCACCATTGGGCTGTAAATGAAAACATAGCATTATTCTCCATACCTGAATTTCTATAGGCACTACTGAAACCCCAAGCGATCCATAATTCATCATCTATTGCATAGCTAGTTAATGTCTCTCATTAATAATGAGCACATAACTGTTTAAGACTGAAAGAAAAGAAAGGGACAAAGCGAGTCGGGGAAGGGAGGACAGACAGACTAGAAATTTATAGCTAATCCTAAAACACATTTACCTGAAAACCAGTATTCATATAAGAAGATATTTTCAAGTTTCAATTTCCATGAGACATTGTTGGAATTTTCTTCAAAGTTAATGGTTTTACTATTGACTTGTTTGATGCAAAAATGACCTAAGTACCAGCAGTGCATTCATTACCAGGAAGTGTGCTCCAAGTACCTACCATTTTGGTTTGCATAAATATAATGAAAGTTGCGTGGCTCACTGAAACGGTAAGGGGTATGTGCAAATAAGGAAATTATATTGTGTACTATAAAGATACAGTTTGGGAATTTGATTTATGCAAATATTTTGAAAAGACATCTCATAACTATTATACTGCTTAAAGGTTTTTCAGATGGAAAATAAATAGATCAAATAAATAAATACTATTCCAAATTAATACATTCTATAAAACATCCCAGAGCTACAACATGAAAATGTTACACAGGATTTGCTTTCCATTGTGTCTATACTTTTAGCTCTATCAGAAATAAGAGTTCTATTAAAAGCGGTGTTTTGGACTCACGTTCCATTTCACCAAGAGCATGATGGGGTAGGGAACCTGAGGACCATTATTTATGTTATTAATTCACTCTAGTTGAATCTACTTCTATCAGACCTACTGATACTGATTAATTTCCCCGTTCCCTCCAAGAAGAATATTGACTCAAACTAGACAAACAAATTTAAAGTAGCTTCTTACTGTAGATTTTTCAGGAGATGAAGAAGAATCATCATCATACGTTTCATTGATATGGTTATCCAATTCTTGCTGAGAAAGTGAATAATGAATTTGGTTCCAACTATTCTTTTTAGATTGTTTAGGTGGCAGTGCAGGTGGCTGCCCATCTACAGCGGTCTCTTGAGATCTACAAACAAAATGAAAAGAAATCTCATTAAAACTCCAAACTGCATGCTAAATAAAGAGAAACTAGCATTAAAAAGACTTTCGAATTTTGGTGCATTGGACACCATTGGCTTGCAACCTCAATTATGGTTCCCTGGCTTTTTTTTTTTTTTGGTACTTCTGCAAAAGTTGGAGTTTTCCCAAGCCTGCTATTACTCTTTGACAGGAGAGTTGTCTTTTGGCAAGGTTCACATTTGAGAGAATGAATTTGCTATTAATATATAGGAACATTTCAAAAAGATTGTTATTCACCTCTCCCTTAAGTATTTAATTCACAAGACCTCCAAATTAAATCTTAGATGACAAATTAAGGACGACAAAGGAGATCTCAATCATTTGTTGCTTTGATCCTCTTAAAAACACAGAGCAGTCCTATGTAAGGGATTTCATTCTAAAATTTCAACTCTCCCACTTACTAGTTGGCACAAATTTTACAGATAAGAAAGGAGGAGATCCTCAATCAAGATGTAGAAGCAGGAAGCCCACTTTCATTGCATGTTTGAACACCTGATGTTGCTTAAACCCATGTGCACTGGTCAGCGACTTATTGAAGTGGATAATCAATTTAGAGTACATGAATTTAATTGGGTACTTATCCATACTGGAAATTTCTACAGAACTTTTGCAAATGTGACAGATTTGATATACTATTACTTTGTATTTTGAATAAAAATTAATAGTAACTGCAGCTGTCATTGAATCACTGTCAAACATTTCAAATCAGCATTAATTCACCATTGGGACAGTGAAATCCACAAACATACAAAACTAATTTGATAAATGACTAATGGTTCTCATTCACGCAAAACAAGTCAGTGTTACCTAAGAAAGTCCTAGCTTCATCTGTGGTCTGTCCAACTCCTGATCAGTACCCACTTTTGTTATAACACAATGTGCATGACTAAAGTCACAATAAAGTTATTTCTTTTTTAAAAATGCAATAAAGGAACTATGCATTTGTTTATAAACAGACTATGTGAAGTAATAAGCTACCATTGAAACTAGGTAAAGTAACACACTGGTTGTGAGTGTAACACACTGAAATGTGTTACCATAATGAATTGTGAGAACTAGGGATGAAGCTTTGGGCAAAACCTTGCCTGCTTTATATTTGCCCAGTCAGCTTTGAATTTCCTTATGAATGCTTAGACAATAGATGTGAAAGCAGACTATTTTGCAGTCAAAGCAGTCCTCTGTATTACTGCATCCAGCAATTTGCATAATCAAATAAAAAAGGAAAAATCCCTACTCTAATAAGCTCTGTTTGTGTTAAATATATCTAAACTGCTGTGTAAAATAACATAGTTTCATATTTGACAGAGAGAGAGAGAGAGAGAGAGAGAGAGAGAGAGAGAGAGAGGGAGAGAAAGGATTCTTAAAAACACATTTGGATTGCTTGTTATGCATGTGGTTTTTTTCCTACTGCCACTTTCATGAATAAAAAATTACAGATACTACACATACCTTTCAACTGACAAAAATCATTTGGAATGGCCACACAACTATTTGCACACATAGGGAATATGATTTTTAATGTGAACTAGGGCCGAATTAAACTCCCTTCCACTGGAGATGCCAGGAACTGAATGCAGGAACTTCTAACAAACTGACACTGGTTATGGCCAACTATATTGTCAAGAGTCAGGATGGACAATATTTATAAAAAATAGTAAGTATTACTCACTGCATGTTTAACATGTATATAGTGTAAGGAACACAAGGTTTCATGTACATTACTGAGATCCTTACAGCATGCCAGTTTAAGTCAGATTAGTATTATTCTTCCCATATTACTAATGGTGTAATATGTACTAATGGCAGCAGGTGTGTGTGTGTGCGCGTTGCAGCTAAGAGAATTGCTTGCCTAAGGCCACCTGACAGCCTAGGTGAAATATGAACAAGCAACTCCTGATTTGTAGCCAAGTCTTTGTCAACGTTGTTTATTTATATTATGCTTCTATTAAAATGCTACAATTGTGCTACATCAGTTTTCATTTGCAAAGCAATCACTAAAGAATGGGGCTGTCAACCTATAATAATTTAATAATAATAATAGCAATAATAATAGCAATAATAATAAAATTACTTATAGCCTGCCCTCCCCGGCGAGGACCGGGCTCAGGGCAGCTAACATCAAAACACACAATACATTAAAAACACATAATGTAGATTATTTTAAGGTGTAGCCTTTAAAAGCCATTTTTTGTTGTTCTGCTATAAAATAAAGCATTATAAAAACTACGCTTACGGTGATGATTCCAGAATGATACTGTTGGCTTGGGTGGAAGAAGGAGATCGGTGATTTGCAAAAACCTCACTTGGCGAAGGATGAACCACATGGTCTACTAGATGCCCAACTGAAGACGGCCGTAAACGGTTTCCCTCTTGAGTAAATGCAGAGTTGCGACTAATCAGGAAAAGAACACTTTGTTCAATAATTGCAGGTATGCTTGTCAAGACTTAGATGATTTATGATTTTTTTAAAAAATGCTTCTAAAACTTATCTATTCCTCTAATTTCTTGTGTTTTGGACACAGCACCCCTGGCAGGAACATCCCCCAAATCAAACTTGTTTAGAAGACATTATCACTGGCAGAAGGGAGATGAGGAAAGAGGTGATTTTTACCCATTCCCCCAGCAGCCCTGTGTGTCCTCCAAAAATCTGATCCCAAGGGTTGGGTAACCCTTCTAAACAGTGGGTGGGAGGCTGCAGGGGATGAAAAAAATCAGCGACAGTTGCTCCCCCCATTTTGTCAGCATGACCCCCCACTAGAGGATCTAAAGCTTTCTGTAGACAGAAAAAATCCTTCCATTCCACGAAGGCCAGGTTTGGATGAAAGCCACTGCCTGTAATCCTAAATGCATGAATTAAACAGTTTCCTTTGATTTAGATGGAATATATTCCCCATTAGTGTTTACTAGCAAAGCACCATAGAAATATTACACCGATTATAGATTTCCATGGAAGAAAACATATGCATCAACAAATAAACCACCATCACAAATCCTGACTATTACCACTGTTGCTCCAACAAGTCAACTTTAGTGTGTAGTAAGTGTAACTGTACAGTTTTTTAAAACTTTGTATATTTGTCTATTAAGAAGTTCACAAATATCAACATAAAGGCTTCTAATAAAAAATCATTGGGTTGAATCCAGTGCTAGTCCTATATAGAATAGACCTATTGAAATTCATGTACCCAAGTTAGTTATCATCACTTTATTTCTATACCACTTTTTGGTCAAGGCCCCCGAAACACTGAACAGATTAGTACTAAAGAACACACAATAAAACTACAGCAAATACAAATACAAAAGTTTAATAAAATAAACCAGAAAAAAATATGAAGTAACCCAGGCACACCATGAATCACACTTTCTACAGTCATGAGCTGCATTTGCGTCCTCCCCATAGACACAGCTGCCCTTCACAAACAACTGCTTACACAGTTGCTTCCTCCTTAGAAACAGCAACAGCCAAAGCAAAGTTCTTACAGTTGCTCTCCAGGGCAGGGCTAACTGGCTCAGATTCCTGACTCCTCAACAGGCAGCAGTTCTTCAGGTGCAGGAACAGGAGCAAGGATAAAATTGGCATGTACCTTCAAGCCACCAATGGTCCTATTATTGCTATCTGCTGCCTCTCAACCCACAGCAGCCTCCAAATAAATGGGCGTCTGCCTGGAAACAGCAACAGGGTGGGGCTACCTGGCTCAAACCTTCAGGTCAATTAACTTCAATGGGTCTACTCAGAGCAGGACTAGCATTGGATACAGTACCCTGCCTTCTCTTCCTGTAGGAAGATCCAGATATCCAGCAATCCAGATATAAATGGAGGCAAAAGGCCAGTATACGTCAGGAAAAAATGTTATTTCCTCTTCTGACACAACCTGACTTTCCACCTATGTGGAAAGGTCCCCACTGTGGTTTAGTTTTTTTTATAAAAGAAGTCATATGTACACACACACAGCACTTAACTCAGAAACATGACTTTCCTCTCATTTGGGTCACATTAGATTTCCTACACACACATTCAAGTTGTAGAGAGCTAGCGATTTCATTGCAACAGTAACACAGACTGCTGTAAACCATAGGGTTGGGCTATGTGAATGGCTGGTCACACATCCCTCTCCTTCGGCACAGCCACAAGAAGGAGATAGCAAGAATCCACCTCCCGATTTAAACAAGTAACAATTTGTGTTACATCCGAAATGCAAATTACAGTGCATTTGATATACGGTTTATGAAATTAGCAAGGATCAGAAACAAAGCTTAAACTAACCATAGTCTGTGATGTGGAAATGAATGTTTCCAATCCCTTCCTCATGGCAATGAGGAAGAAGGAGAGACAGGCATGCTAGTTCAAGGCTCACTCAGGCCATTCAATAGCTATAAGCTATGGTTTAGAACCAGGCCTGTTTTTCTGATGCAATGAAAATAGTGTCTGGGTGAAGGTGGAACCAGTGCAGGGCTCAATCTGGGAGCACATCCTGAAACTCACAACTGCTTTTCCTTCAATATAATTTAATTTGTTTGTTTTTCTTTATATGTGATTATTATAACATACACTTTGGTCTATCTGCCTCTGTGTTGCCTCACAATTTCTTTTTAAATGCTTAGTATGGAAAGAACTCTGGTTCAACACACATCCCTCCCAAAAAACGGATCTCAAGTACTTTCCCTTCCTTAATAAAATAAAAATAAGAGGTAACTAGTGGCTCAGGGACTATTCAATTTTACTTACTGATTAGGGGTTCCAGGTGGAGAGCGGGATGGTAAACTTTGAGTTTCTAACCTGTCATCAGACATTGAATTCCTGCTGACAACCTCCCAGTCCATCCCGCTTATCAATCTGCGAGCCAGAGGTTTACTTGGGGATCTAAAACAATACAAAAATTACCAATATGTATCTGGAAGTTCTTTGAAGAAATTAATTGGGAATTGAAGTGAACAAGAAAATAGCATTAGCTTTCCCCTATACAGGGGCTGATACACTGACTTGTTATTTAAATATTTCTTCCAAATAGTGAAAGGGGTTTCAGAGCACCTAAAGAAACGTGATGCAGAACACTAAATTCATGAATATAAACAACCAAATCACAGCTTGTACTGTGGCAAAAACACAGTGTACAATAATAATTAGAGCCAACAGCAATTAATAAAAGGCAGCAAAAAAACATCCATGCACTGAAGCAGTGCAAGATTGTTTTAAATTTTGGGCTGTAAATTCAGTTGAAAAGCCTAGATAATTAAAAGGTCTTCACTTGACACTGGAAAAAGACCATAAAGGAAGTAGACAAACCTTTCTGGAAAGGCTATTCTATAGCCAGTTCACTACCAATAAGGCCCTCTCTTTGGCAGTCACCTGCCCCACTTCACTTCACAGACACTTGGAGCAGGGCCCACAAGGAGGGTATTAAGGTTCCAGTATTGCCCTCTTTCCCGGCTGCTTTTTTGCTTTTCCTCAAAAACTGCAATCAGATTTTGTTACACAGAACTACTATGTTTTATGCAACTATGTGTACTAGACCCTAGTTTCTGACATTAAACTAAACAGCTGCATTAAAGTACTTTACTTATCAAAAGAGAAACACAACCAGGCTAATGAAACAAACAACCATCTTTACAGCAAACCGTGTGAGAGACGAGAGAGAGAGGGGGGGGGGACATCTATATGAAATAGGCAAGACTTCTCTGCGACTTAGCCAGATGATTTCTAGATTAAAATGAACAAAATAATTTGCAAATATAACGATTCTAACTGCAAGATGCAACAAACTTTTCACAGGCTTTTAAAGAAAAACTATTGGGAACAGAATTAAAAAGGTGTATGATAGACAACTTTAGCAAATACTTTGCCAACTGTATCTATTGTAGTCTAGAAAAGAATTAATCCTGTAAGGATTAATAAGACTTTATAAGAATGCAAACATCCAAATGCTGGTGGCTTTAGACGTGTTGCATTTAAAAGGGATTTCTGTAGGTTGAATGAGCTTGAATTCTCTTTCTAGGAACATTGCAACTCCTAGAAACACTCACCTTAATTACCAAGTGAAAAGTTGTATTTGTAGTAGTGCCCCTCAGCAGCCAACACAGCAGAAACATTTAACTGTCAAACTGTATTTTGAACATTTGATTATTAACTGTTTTAACCTTGGAGACCCACCCACTTACGCATGTTACCTAAGCTTCCTGTTCTTTGTGGCAAT
Organism: Podarcis melisellensis; assembly: GCF_964234715.1. NCBI lineage: Eukaryota > Metazoa > Chordata > Lepidosauria > Squamata > Lacertidae > Podarcis > Podarcis melisellensis. Next base: position 89,000,057 of record NC_138528.1, on the reverse strand, counting down.
TCAAAGAAACGTTCACCACATTGCAGCAATACACTTCCCAGGGCTTCCTCTTCTAATAAGTGCCCATGTCAAAAAAAATACTAACTGCTTCATTTCTATGGTTTACTTTTAGGTAACTCAAAACATTGCAGAGATTTTAATTTCAATTCCATCTCACATTAACTAGGTTATGGGAAATTATCTAACAAGTACAGGGGGCAAAATAAATTTCCAAACAACTCGGGACACCAGTCTTGGCTTTGAAATTTCAACCGTATTTTAGAGGATTAATAGATTTAAGATAGAGATGCACTATTAGTGAAGAGGTACACTCAACTAAGAGTTAGCTTTGCTCACCAAGGGTTAAGATATGCTAAAAACATACTTCTTATGTGCCAGGTGGTGGTGTAGTTGCTCGAGAGCAAACAGGCAAGACTCCAACCTGTCTTTTCCAGGCTTCATTATTAGTGCAAACTATTTACAGTGAAGAGCGTTGCAAGTTCATGTCCGGCTCAGTCGCTAGCAGAATCTGGGAGTGGGCAGTCCTTGTACCTCCCCCAGCATAACAGTCGCATGACCCCAAGCCTTCTCCTCCCTTCCTTGCACCGAAACCTACTGCGCAGACTGGGCGCTGGCAAAGGGGTACTTCCCTCCTCTCCGGCTTGCTCAGCCTTGGCATTGAGGCTCTCCCTAGCATCCCCTGGTCCCACCACCTCCTCTCCACTGGAGGTGGGGCTTTCCCCCTCGCCAGACGAGGAGCTGCTTCGCAAGATCTTCGGAGGTTCCCTATAACACAACTGCCCTTCCCCCTCTCGCCTCTGACCTGATGGCAGTTCCCAGACATCCTGTATCGAAAGCCAGGGTGAAGAGGTGTGTCTTCAGAATGTACCTAAGGTTGTATATTGATGTTGCAAGACACATCTCCGTGGGCAGCTTCTACTACAAAGAATGCTCCCTCCTGGGACATCACCACCACCTGAGCTTCTGAGGGCTGTGGAACTACCAAGAGGCTCTCTTCTGCTGCTCTTAGCACCCAAGAGGAGATGGTCTTTCAGGTATTTAGGATTTTAATCGCTAATGTGAGTACCTTGGGCCCAGAAATTAATTGGCAACCAATGCAGTTATTCTAAAACAGGGGTTATGTGAGATGTAAATGGAACCACAGCCCGTAATCTAGCCACTGCATTTTGTACCAATGGAAATTTCTGATTTGTCTTCAAGGACACCCCCACATAAAGCACACTGCAATAATCCAATCTGGAAGTTACCCGAGCATTGAGTATGGTGGTTAAGGCATTTCTGCCTTTCAGCTGGTGGACCAGCTGAAGCTACAAAATGGCACTCCTGGCCACCCAAGCCTCCACTGACAGTGCTGAATCCAGGAGTACTCACAAACTGCAGGCCTGCTCCTTCCACGGGAGTACAACCGGTCCAGAATATGGCACCTCCCTAATTTCTAGATCTGAGAGCTTGGGATACACAACACTTTTATCTCTTCAGGATTCAGTTTCTTCTCCTTTATTCCTTTTTTTTTTTTTGCCCGATTCAGTCCAATACCTCCAAGCACCAGTCTAACATTTGCTTAAGCACCAAAAAGTTGCAAAGGTACAAAGAGAAGAATGCTTGAAAACTGAAGAAGCAAGTTCATGCTGTCATTCTGTTTACCATCTTAAACACTTTTAAGGAGTTAAATAATTATTCCCTGTGAACTGTTGTGTAAGCATGCTTTAGATGCATCCAAAGTTTGTGTGAAGATAACATTTAATAGTGCCTGCAGTTCACAGACTGGTGTCTGAGTGAAATGGGCCTTTGTTGCCATATCAGTTCCATTTTGTCCCTCAGCTTCTTTTTTGTCTGTTTACAGTTGCTAAGCAGGCAAGGTCTGTCAAACAAAATGAAAACAATCTAACCAAACTAGCCTCCACCCTCCACAGAAATGGAAAAGTATAATAATATCACTAATAATAGTAATTTATATGCTGCCCATCTGACTGGGTTGCTCCAGCCACTCTGGGCAGCTCCCAACAAAAAATAACCATTAAATGCCCTGGGTTATGAGCTGCTTGGACGTGCAAAAGCCAATTTCCCTTGCATCCTAATTAAACCTAATGGAATCAAGGCAACACCTTGCCACCCCCTGAGCCTTGAGTTCTTTTGTGACCTTCTACCTAGTACTAAAACACAGCATAAAGCACCTATTGCGCCCTTTTCAAGAAGTAGCCTTGACATCTCTAGTCCTTTTCTCCTTCTGGGAAACTTCTTTCAGCAGGAACCCAGGTTTTCTGTTTTCCAATCTTGTAGGCAGACACTATGCTCAACTTTAATTCAGTTCAATTCAATTCTTCATTTGCTGCCCATCTGACTCTGGGCAGCTCCCAACAAAATATTAAAAACACAATAAAACATAAAACGTCAAAATTTTCCCAATACAGGGCTGCCTTCAGATGTCTTCTAAAAATCAAATAGTTGTTTATTTCCTTGACATTGGATAGGAGAGAATTCCACAAGGCAAACACCACTACTAAGAAGGTCCTCTGCCTGGTTCCCTGTAACTTCTGACCCTCAGAGCTAGATTTCAGTGTCCAGGCTAAATGGTGGGGGTGGAGACGCTCCTCCAGGTACACAGAGCCAAAGCAGTTGAGGGCTTTAAAGATCAACAGAAACACTTAATGCGCTCGGAATCCTACAGGGAGCCAATGTAGATCTTTTTGGAAGCTCCCAATCTGCTGCCTGTTTCGATATCTCTGCATTCTGCCCAGTGATGTTGTTTGGGAAAACCCGCTTTCCGCAACTCTTGGATTTATTTCTGAGGATCCATTTCACCCTTCCTTCCCTTGCATCTCTCTCAAACTGAAGGACAAACTCTCACTCTTTTATGTGGTCTCTACTACCCCTTCACTCTCTCAGTGCTCTTGGATGTAGCTGCACTGCCTCAGCTTGTTGTTGCTCCCTGTTGTAGCTGGACCAAAGACTCCAAAGTTATCCAGTCTTGTTTCTATTGAACTGAAAATCGTGTTAGTTCTATGGAACTAACCACGGCCTGTCCTTCGGCTAGAACAATACTAGTGGCCACAGAGACATGAAATCCCCCTAGCACAAGACTAAATTTCCCATTCATCTGCTGTTCTCAAGGAGCTGACTACACCAAACACAGAAAATAGGTTCAGATGTGTGTAGAGACATGTGTTTACAGTTCCATTGTTTGATCCAGAAACCTAGCTGATCAGATTTTCAGACCATTCACACAGATTCAGTATAACGATGAATGCACAGACACCAAGGAAGGCCTATTACAACAAGCATAGCCTGTCTTCACAGTTGACATATTCAAAGTATGCGTAAAAAGGGAATTTGCATTAAGGGAATATGTATTATGATGATACAATATGAAAACATATTAATGTATTTCACTTTGGTACAGAATTAATTTGTAGTATGTTGCACCATACATTAAAATCTGCACAGTAATTTCTGCACAAAGCTATTGTAATTTGCTGATTTTGATTTTGAGGGAAGAAGAGAATTCAAAACAGGTAAAATAAGCTACTGTAACAATCCACAGACAATAGTACAGGATGCAAATAACTTGAAATTGCTTACCTGGCAAATACCCTGTCCTTATTTGCCTTTTCTTTACCATACTGTACAGACTGGACTTCTGTTCTCCCACTGAAATAAAATATTGAGATTGTCAAGAAAATAGTGGTGGAAGTGTGGGGAAAAATATTTTGCCTAAATATGAGCACACCGGTGCATCCAAGTCCAACAGTAAAATTACTAGACTAACAGTGAATGCATGTTAGACCTGATGAAACCAGGGGCTTTCCATATTCTAGGATACTTTTACTAATTGCCAAGCAATTCTTACCTATTATCAGATACTGATAATCAGCCACAAAATTTCTCCAAGTCTTTAAAATGTCAAATAGTAATACATTGTAATCAGGGATTAACAACAGAGATTTTTTGTCTGGTGAACACATAAAGATAAGAAAAGCTGTGCTTTATTAGGCCAAAGTTCCATCTAGTCCAGCATCCTGTTTTAACGGCGGCAATTAGTTGTACTAGTGTTTCCTGCTTTTGGGATTACCAGCAACTAATATTCAAAGGCAGAACACGGCCATCCTGGCTAGTTGTCATGAGCTTTGAGCTCATGCGGTCCCGTCCCCCCCATCACCTTGAGGCTTTTGCATCTGCTTCAGACTAATTACAACTTGTTACAACATCCAAACCCAGGGAAAAATTTGCATTTAGTCTTAATGCAAACAAGCCAAATTCAGAGCAGAATTTTGGAAGCTGACTTGCTTTCACTAATCCTAGTAAGATTAGCCACGGTTTAGGGCTGAGATGTATTCTTATACTGCAGTTAATTTAAAATGGAGGTGGAAGCTTCTGCTCTCCTCTTCAATGCTGTGCCAAAGGAAAGCAGGGAACCTGCAAGAATAGCATTATAGAAGATGTTGCTGTTTTCTCTAGTCGTTTTGTTTCTTCACAATCATGCCCTGTGTTCCTTTATTTTATTTTCCTTAGTTTCACTTTTCTCTCACTGTGCACCAGGAAATTTGTTTGACTGTCCTTTATAAAAGGAAAGGTGTGCCATCTGGGACACTTTCTACATGTTCGCCTCAATCTGTATGGAGTTGGTGCATTTCTATATCTGCCCCCAAATATTAATAGAACTTAGCATTTTAAGCCTTAAAATATATATATATGGGAGGCAGGGATATACTTCAAACAACAGTTTTATAGTGAAAAACACACATTTTCAAAGTAAAATTGGCACAGTGCAGTGTAAAGAAAGCTAACTTAACCAGATGCCTTTGCAGGCTGTAGAGCAACATAAAAATCTGGAGTATTAAATGTTTAAAAATCAACAGGCGCTTCATCTGATCTATCACTAAGTTATTCTTAACAATATGCTGATATCTCTCCCTCTTTTTACATAAAACATATAACATGGCCCAAACTTACCAGTACCGGTACTTTGAACCCAAAGTAAAGTAGTGTGCAAAAAAGTTCTTCTGAGGGGGCAGTGGTCTGTCTAGCCGGAAAAAAGTGTGGTGTTCTACACAAGCTTTCCATAAATTTTTACACGCTCGATAATTCACCATGTTGAATCCTAGTAACGTTTCTCTAGATTCATGCTGGGACAAAAAGATTTAAATTTAATAAAATTAGCCTTGCATTCTGCAATGTAGTTGAGGCTACAGTTCTTATGAAATGGTTCTCTTTCAAAAACACACACACAAATATTCCAGGAAAAAGGACCTTCTGGTTATCTAAGGAACACTGTAATTAGAGATCTATTCCTTCTCTCTCCTGGCTGTTAAATCAACTCCCAGTCATTAAAAAAAAACAACTCATGACAATATTCTTAACCATGGTGGTTCTCAAACTCTCTGTCTTAAATAAAGCTTTTTCATATTGGTTTATTTGCTATAGAACACCTGCATGTCTGTCATAAAAATCCTGTGTTCGAGGACACATATTCAGTTCATATACGACACTGGCCAAATCTGTTGAATTTACCTTCTTCCTTAAGTTACTCATTACAGGAGATCATTAGTAGTGTTAGGAAATCCACATTTGAGAGAAATATGTCCACTATTGCTGATATTTGGCTTCCAAATGAACAAAAGGGTTTCCCACCAGTTTGACAAAACCTATAATATGCAACCAGGACATGCCAGGCTCCTTCATTGCCCCTTCTCTTTTTAAAACCTTGTGGACAATCCCCATCTTTGCCTTTCTTCTCTTGCACTTTCTTATACTCCACACCTTGTCTCAACTTCCCCTCCAAAAACCTGGATTGCATTCCTCTGTGTCCCATGCTCCACATTCAAGAGTTCCCCCATCTATTCTGGCATTTTTCTATATAAAATTAGCTTGTTGGGTAGTCACACAGTGTGTGCATCTTCTCCCTAACATTTGCATCCGTCTGTATCTTGTGATTAACTTACGGCATGACAAAATGTGTAGAGTTGCAATGAGATTACGATGCTCTACACTACAGTTTTTCAATCTTTATAGCAGTCCTGCCAAACTTCGCTCCAGCCCTTTCACACTGACTCTGTGGTAAGTGGATTGCAAGGTAGAAAGCAGCAGCACAGTCTATGTTTCTTAAGGAATCAATACTCTCTGTGCTTCAATCTCACCCCCAGGGCTAAGGCAGGATTGGCTGATGCACACTAACCCAGAATATTCTACCTGCTCAGCTCCAGAAAAGTAAATAAAGCTGAATTTAGACATTGGCTACTGCTCTTTGTGCTTGCTAACTCTCTTACATCATGTAGTTTATTCTTTCATGGTTGCACCTTATTTGCCAAGGGCAACCTGTTAAGCCACTCACTGAAGGGGTGGGAAGCTGTTTTACTTGACTGGCAGCTAAGAACCAGAGTTTTGCCTTTCTCATAGCAAAGAATGATGGTAGGAACCTGTTTGTTATTGGCAACTGAATCGCACTTGCAAATCGATGGAGGTGAGCAGACAAGAAACTCATAGCATTGCTGTCTTAATGCAGCCTTCAATCCCTGCTTCCTTTCCCCTTTACCCACCAGATGCAGACAAAGACAAAGACACGTGAGGATCTGTACTCATGCAACCTTATATTAAGAACTTTTAAGAAAGAGAATTTGCACCTCCCATTTTCAGTCTGCAAAAGTGACTATCAGTCAGACTACAGCTCTAACTTTAAAATATCTAATATACTATTTCATAAAATAGGGACCATTTAAACTGTAGTATCTGCCACTAGATAATTCTATAATGAACAACACACTACTGAAGTAGTGTTATCATGTATGAAGCTCCAAAGACGTAACTTGCATGAAACCATCTCTGACAACAGTGAAGCACTTTGCAACTTCAGATAAAAATGTTAATATCAGTACTCACCAATTCTTTTCTAAGCTGAATAAAAAACTGCTTGCACTTAAAAGAAATTTTAACAATCTTCAACCTAAGTGAAATAAAAAATCAAAATGATGTAATATTTCTTTGAAAAAGCACGAAAGGTATCTACCAAAAGGGATCTGGACAGGTTATGACAAACATATTTGTTGCCCAATGCCACTATGATCCATGGGAGAGGGTAAAGATCAGTTCTGCTCATGATGAAGTTCCCCAAAACAGCCACCAGAAAGGCAAAACAATCAGAAAGTGATATTCCTTGAACATCAATGATCCCAATATATGATTGCTACAATTTATGAAGTGAATGAAGTGGAGGGAGGTTCAAACTCACTAGAGCCTGGTTGGGGAGGAATGGGTAATTAATCTCAGCAAATGGCCAAAGGATATTTCCCTTATCCTTTGTAAAACATAGCAACCTTAGCTTTTGAGTATTTGTTTCATAAAAATCGAATAAAATGCTGCAAAACTAGCTCCTGTCTGGTTTTTATCAGAATGAGGGTGATTTCAGCCATGCAAGCAAGAGTAATATTCTTTCTCCTCCAGCACATGATTTGCATATGATAAGATCACATACAAGAATCCTCATCAGAATGCAACTTCTGGAAGAGGTTCAAGGAATTGATTAAGCACTGCCAGTACTGAAATTGTGATGCACCTGTAAGACAATTGGCACTTTCCACACACAGTTAGGAGAGTTGTCTGTAAGCAAGATGACAATATTGGTTGTTACTGCTGCGACATTACTTTTAACATATTTATTGTGCTGCTGTTGTCAAGGAAGGATAAGATACTGATGAGCATGGATGATGAAAGTGGTGTGGCTGCAATCAAGCAGGCAGGATTATAGAATCAAGTTGTTCAATTAAAGCAAGTCTCTGTGTAGTATGCATTCCTTATTATAAGCACATTTGCTGTGCTATTAATGAATGACAACACATCAAAGTATCAAATTATTGTTGGGATCCAGAGTTGTTCTTACTACATGTGTGGCCAACAAGACAGCTTAGATAGCATCACACCTATCCATATATTGACTCCCTTGTAAAATTGTATCACTTCCCAGGGACATCAAATAAAATAAGTAGGCCAAACCAATCCACCCTGAAGGACTGTTCTAACCTCCCAAGGAGAAGCTATATTCCCACACTGCTCTGTGAATAACCAAGTCATGAAAATCTTTAGTATGATTTGTTTCCGTCACAGAATCAGCTGGAAGCGTTGGAACCACGTGGGACATCTTGTCCAACCCCCTGCAATGCAGGAATCTTTTGTCCAACATGGAGCTCAAGCCCACAACTCTGGGATTAAGAGTCTCAGATTCTACTAACTGAGCTATCCCCCACACTGCCTAGGGTTGCCATACATCCGGACATACCCAGAATACTGCTATCAAAAGCAGTGTTTGGGGTGAAAATAATCCAGATGCACAGCAATGCATGTTGGCAGTGTCGTTTTGGGTGATTTTACTTAAAAAGAAGAAGAAAGAAAGCTCAACAACTTTTGTCCAACCCTAACACTGCCCTGAAATATTATCTGAAAGGTTAGGAGAAAACCTAAAGCGCATGTGTGTGGGGAGGGGGGAACGGGAAGGAGGAGAGAGAGGCACATTCTCTTATGCTTGCCACAAAAATTCTAAGCTGAAGTGAAAATTGAAGCATTTATTACTTTGAAACACATTTTTCTTTGGCTCCATCCTGTATTTGCTCTAGCTCCACTCACTGCCAGTAAGCAGCCCCCAGTAATTACAATCTTCCCCCCAAATCCTCCTTTTCTGTGAACCTTTGGCTCAACAAACCCCTTAGGCCTTGAAAACCAACTTAAGTATGCGCAACTGCTCTGACTGCATAGGTCTTCTCCTTATCAAATTCTAGATTGTAATCTCCTTGGTACCTAGGCTCTGCTTTTTGTCACACTGTAAAAGTATCAGTGCTGCTAAATAAACACCGTTCATGATAAACCTCACCCCATTTGAATTATTTCATCAGCAAAACATATGCAGTCTTAAATAGGATTCCATGCATGGGTGTAACTGTAACTTTGTATGCTAATGAGAACTTCAGACAAGTGCTTCCCAGCCTCTGTTGGTTGAGCAAGTAAGTTTCTGCAGGGAATACATGTTACTTTCCCCGTCTAACTAAAAAAAAATATGAGTTTGTGGCATGTAAGTAAGAAAGCACCATAAAATTAGATACATCACTGTGGTTCACACACAAGACACTGTCAGTCTAATATTCAAATGCCATAGTTAAAATCAATTGAAGAAGACAAAGTTTTGCAAGATTCAGGGCTTTTGAAATAGGACTGCATGGTAAACAGTGTTCTTTCACCTGTGAAAGTTGGCCTCTGGAGTGGGATACATAAACGTAAGAATCAGACCCTGAGCATTTACTGGTTCCTAATTCTTTTCTGTTCAGTAGTTAGGAGCCTGTTGTTTTATTATATTTTTATGGAACTTTAATGTACCTGATCTTACATTGTGACTGTCTTTCTGAAAGATGGTATGCAGATTTTCAAATTTATACATATAGATCCACCTCAGCAGATGTTATCTGGGTTTCCTCAACATCAGAGGTACATTAGGTGACTCTTGGACAGAGAGCTGCTGATTTCCACCATTCAGGAGTGAATTTTTTTGGGGGGGCAGCAAGAAGGAGTGGTGGAAAAGCCCTGCTACATGAACAGAACCCTGCCCACAGCTCTTTGGACCCAAGTATTTAATGCAGTCTTTTTACTGTCATCCCTACATCCTATACAGAATACACTGAATAATAAATTGGATGAGAACTTGTCTATTCTAGACGGTGCATGTATAGTAAGGTATTCCCCTTTCACTCCTGCTATACTGAATCGTAACTCTGGAAGTGTGATAAAGGATAATCCAAAATATTCTAGCTGAATAAAAATTAAGTGCACTAAATTTTCCATTACAATCATTACATTACAATTATGCGGCAAACTTTGTAGGGATATTTTCAAAAGCTAATTGCCACACAAGAGACACCACTGGACATATCAAAGGCTACATTTTAGAGTGACTAATTTAGAGTTGATGTACACTTAGCAATTTATGAAGAAGTTATTTAGATTTAAGAAAGTGTGTGGCAAACAAAATGTTTCCCTTAAACACATCCTTACCATGGAAAGGTGTTAATTCGTACCCTGTTCTTATAAATTAGTATGCCTCCCGACATTACTCCAATCATAATTTCATTGTTACTTTGATCCTATAAAAAAAGAACAGGAAAAAAATGAATGCTTATGTGTCTTCTGTTCTCTCATATCGCCCTCTTGCAGATCTTATTGCCCGAAAACATGCAAGATGAAGTTCTAGAATGTTTACAGGAAGGAAACATTGTTGCCTCAACAATCACTTCCTGTCTCTTTACTTTGCTTCACCTTGCATCCTGATCGAAGGATCATCAACATCCTTGAGGCCCTTCCACAATCCCTCCTCAGTACAGAAACTCAACTATACAACAGAGCAACAAAGGGAGAGACTAGACAGACTTTGGCAATGGCTAGAATGGATAAGAAATAATTGTTAATCAAAAGGGGACTCTTCGGTGTAGCAGACACCCATGTGAAGATTTCTCATGACCCTATTTCAGTACCCCAGCCTTGACAAGCAATCTTATGCAACAAAGCAGCTTGAATTAAGAACCTCAGCACTCTGTGGGTGGTTGAGGGACAAGAACTAATGGCAACAGAGGTGTGGAGTCTCAGGGACAGAGAAAGAAGGGCTGAGTAAAATGAGACATGGGCTCTGCTGTGAAAGGCTAGCTCCATGAGGCCTCCTCTCCCTTCAGCTGTCCCCTGCAGGCAGCCATCCCATCAGACTGCCTCAGTGGGAGAGACAGGAAGCGGAAGGCTCATTCCATTCACTCTGCTGAGGTCCGGCAACATCAGGCACCTTCTGCACCTGAATTCTGCCAGCTGGTTAGTATAGGAAGAACTCTTTAGAAACTGGTGCCTAAATTTTGCTTTTGGTTTTCGTCTTCCCTCCCTGTCCCTTTCCCCTATACAGATTGTATGCCCAGGGACCGACTTGTTTTGACTGTATGTAAGCAGCTCTGAACAGCAGGGTACAAATGCTTGAAATACATTTTTAAATAAAAAAAACTTAGAAGGGAAGGGGAAATGAGTCTAATTAATTAGGGCTAAGACGGCTGGATGGTGCCTTGTACGCCACTTTCTGGCAGGTCTTGCAGCCAAGCTAGTGCCTTTTGTATTGCTCTGCTTTTCCTTTGGACCACATCAGTGAGGCCAAGAGTCTTGTCGTGTGGGCAGCCCAGACCTCCATAGACACTGCCCAGGCTTGCACCCCAGAGAGCTCACTTCGGTGCTGCTAACACAGCAAAAAGAACATGGAAGGCAGCATTTATGAGTTACTGGTCTCTGCAGCCATAGCAGGTGCTGTGATGCTCCAGCGGTTTGACTTCACCCCGGGAGCCACACCCCATTGTCACTCAAGACATACAGATACCACCCCCATCAACAACATTAAATAGAGAACTATATATTATTTTCAAAGTAACGTTATGGAAATCAGATTTACTTTAATTTTGTTGAATATTATGATACATTTTAAAAATTAATTTCTAAAAAGAGAACTATTGACCATTCAGACAATGCTATGTTTTGTTTTGGGTTTATTTGCGTGATTAATACTAATCAATTGACGCTTACCCTTGCATAGTGCAATTCAACTCCATAGAGTTCTAAGGTCCGGGCTGTGCTGAGATAACTAAATTCTGCTTCAGCAGGAGACAGACCTCTGTAATGACAATATAAGAACATAAAATAGCTCAAAATATATTTAAAGTAACCTGAGGGTCCTTATTTAAAAACTTTTTTTACTGGAGCCCAAAGAGAAAGAGGGAGTTATATCAGCTTTAGGGCAATTAGCAGTTTAACTGCCCCTGCTTCCTTGCCTGGTTTTTCTCTCGCTAAAGAGGAGCAGTCCCACCATGCCTCCAAGCATATAGTTTTAACATTCAAAATACAATTATGATTGTAAAAGTGTATTTTCAGATGCATGTACTCTGAAAGCATGCATTCATTTTAAGTCTAAAACCTTAACAGTATTAGTGATCTTTCACCACTAGTTCTCTCTGTAGCAGTTACCTGATCTTGAATGAGTTATTTCTCCACAAAAGGATTAGATGAGACACACATGCAGTAACCTGGGGTTATAATGTAAGGAGCTACTTTTAATTTACACACAGAGAAGCAGCTCAGGGTAGATTAAATTAGTTACGCAGTTCTTCAGGCTGCAACCTTATTTCTTCTTTCTTTTATGCTTACATATGCTGCTGATGTAGCTTGGACACTTCTTTTTCAAACTCTTGAGGCTGGCCGGGGATAAAGGAATAGTCTGAGAGGTAGCCTGGGAAGTTCTCTGAAAGGTTGTAGTCTCCCAGTTCAGCTGAAAGTTAAGAGAAACCATTTAGCAACAGCCCCAATTCAGCACTTTGCAATCCATGCAGTGTAAGAAAGGTAAAAAAATTAAAAAATTAATCCACCAGCCTTTATTACATATGAAACAACTTCAGTCTAAAACTGTACAAAAGCACCTAATGTTGTTTCTATGAACTGAAAGCACTCTAGTTTCAAGACTAGAGAACTAAATAGTTCAAGAGAACTAAATAGCTACACAAGATTGACAAGAAGCATAACAACTAGGGGCTGCTGCCCCTGGTTGCTTTACTCTTCAACCCTACCTACCACCTCCTCTCACCAAAACCACCTTCTCCCCAAAACCACACGCATCCTTACTCCATACCACTACCCCCCTTATAGTTTGCCAAATCTCTCTACCCCCATCTTCCCCTTAGACTGGGATGAAGAAGCTTTTCTGGCCCAAAGGCCAGATCTTTGGCCTGCCAGGGAAGATAAAAGTTGTCAGGTAGGCTCCTATTGGCGGTCACACAAACTGCAGTGTGATTACACCTGTACCATTTTATTATATATGGATAATTTTGTTGATGTGATTTACTTCTGGAAAAGGAATTTTATTTTTGTACTGGTGATATATTTTTATGTGAAGCAATGCATTTTCTACAAAAATAAAAATCAGGTTCTGTGACATAGAGTATGCCAGATTTCTCAGCTGTTTTTCCAAAAACCCTTGCAAACTCTTGCTAAACTGTGAAAACAGTTACCACTTTAATGGTTGTACAGAGGCACTCAGGGCTGACAAAATACAAAATCTTATCATAAACTGTTCAGAAGCAACAATATGCATCACTTCTTTAAAAAAATGGGGGCAAAGGCACCCTAACCTTAAAATCCTATGGTTCCTGGGAGGGTTCCCCAGTAAGAAGTATGGGATCTCACTCTTGGATGGCAGAGAGAGAGAGGTGTAACCTTGGATGCCTCCTCCCTGTTGCCACAGAAGCTTCCATAGTCCTTGCCCTGTTGACACTAGAGCTCCAACATGGGTAGGGTGAACAGGAAACACCTCAATCCCCCACCACACCCCCAAATCAGGGAGGAAGCTATGTCATCTCTGGAGATGGTGTGGTTAATTTTGCTCCCACTGTTCATGAGAATAGGGAAAAAGTTAAAGCAAGAAAAATAATAAGGACAGAGGAGCAGAAATGTGCTGCTGTGCCTTTACCGACACCGTGCCAGAGCAAGTCCAGGAGGCTGCTGGATGTGATGGAATAACCACTCTGAGTACTATTTCCCTCTCCCCTTTAGAACTGCAGCTTTAGAGGTTGTTAAATTCCCATCTTAGCAATAATAGTTCACAAAGCATGTTAATTTGATAGTAATAAGCTAACATAACCAAGAGAAAAATGTTTTTCAAGGTATATACATTTATCTTAACTCTATTTATTACTAATTTAGGTGGGAAATCCACTCAATCGTTACATTAACAGCCACACATATTTTGATGACAAATGCCATGATAAACTCTGCCAATGTATTTATCTTGTCATATGTTTTACATGTTAGGTATAAGAACAGTTTCATATTTTCAATGTACATTTCAGAGGTAATATTATGGCTGCAATCCTATACTATCTTGGCTGGGAATAAGCCTCAATGAACTCAATAGGGCTTACTTCTAAATAGATATGCATAGAATTGTACTGTACATGGGTAAGATACAAACTGTTTTTATAAATTTATCAGCGTTACACAACACAGTCTATTCAAATATTTTTCCTGAAGGTTTAGGGTTTCTTAACACAAAAGAAAAGTAACAACATCAGGAAAATTAGAAGCATAATATAAGAACATATTTTTTAATATTAAATATTTTACTTACACTGAACAGCATAGGAAGCCAAGAGTGCAGCAGTATTATAAGGGCAGGGCAATCTATGAGGGGAAATAACCAACACACTTCAATACAGTAATCTTTAGAGCCAATTAGTTTTACCCCTTTACTTGAATTCCGTAACAAAAAAACACTGAAGCATCAAATAGACAAGATTTCCCTTTTAAGGCAGGCAAATATGTAATAATAATAATAATAATAATAATAATAATAAATTTTATTTATATCCCGCCCTCCCCAGCCGAAGCCGGGCTCAGGGCGGCTAACAACACCAAAATAGTGCGACATTATAAAAACATTATAAAAATTAATTAAAATCAAGATTGATGGCAGCCATAAAGTTTTGTAAAGGTTGCCAGAGGAGGGAGTCAGGCTGCGCCCTAACCAAAGGCCTGGCGGAACAGCTCTGTCTTGCAGGCCCTACGGAAAGATGTCAAGTCCTGCAGGGCCCTTGTCTCTTGTGACAGAGCATTCCACCAGGTTGGAGCCGCAGCCGAAAAGGCCCTGGCTCTAGTTGAGGCCAGCCTAACCTCTCTGTGGCCTGGGACCTTCAAGGTGGTTTTGTTTGAAGACCGTAGGTTCCTCTGTGGGGCATACCAACTAAAAACACACCAGCTGTTATTTTTAGATATTTGCTTTAAAAAGGAAACCATGCTTCTAGATTAGTATCCAAAGAGATTTAAACATCTGGATACCAACCTAGAGGTATGCGATCACAAAAGCTTACATGAATGGCTGGCACTGTCAGCTCTGACTCCACTAATCACCTGTTTAAGATGGATGGGAGGCAGATCCAAATCTCATTTGGCATTGCATGCATAGTTCCTGATTAATTGATAAAATATTGCACGCACAACCCTTAGCACTGCAACCAAATCTATTAATACCTTTTTCTATAGGCTTTATTATAGGATTGCCAATTACCATGGGATGCATGTGGGAAGTCAGCAGCCACATACATATTTTCATAACTTGATTGAGGCATTCGATCACACTATTTATCTCCACCCTCTCCCTGAATTACTAAATAATTTTGCATAACTGTCTGCAAGGGTTCCCAAGTCTTCATGGCAAGCAAATCTTACCTTCCAGTAAGAATGTCTTGTTTAATTTGCAAAAAATATTGGTACCTTAAAGAAAAAGTAAACACAGTACAACAGGTTGACAAAGTTACTATTGTATTTTTAATTAACAAAATTAAGATCACCTTTTGACTTCAGCATCTGCATTTCACCATATACCATTATTTCAGGCTAGCAAGACACAGAAATTAAACTGAGTTCAAAGTCATATAAACATAAGAAATCCAAATATTTTGGTGCTCCTGTAACACATGCAGTTTACATTAGAATTTATATAATCAATAAAAGGTTAAAGGTAAAGGTCCAGTCGTGACCGACTCTGCGGTTGCAGCGCTCATATCGCTTTATTGGCCGAGGGAGCCGGTGTACAGCTTCTGGGTCATGTGGCCAGCATGACTAAGCCGCTTCTGGCGAACCAGAGCAGTGGACGGAAACTCCGTTTACCTTCCTGCCGGAGCAGTACCTATTTATCTACTTGCACTTTGACATGCTTTCAAACTGCTAGGTGGGCAGGAGCTGGGACAATAAAAGGTTAGGATCCATTGATTGGACTCAGGTACATCTACATCATATTTTCATGCCTCAATTGACAAATGTTGTTCTGTGTGGTATTTTGAAAGCCAAACTAATGGGATTGGACATATTTAAAAATTAATAGAAAACAATTTCTGATTGTTATCTCTTCATCCCTCCCTATTGCAACATTGCAACATTGCAAGTTCCATTTTGCCATCTCTAACCCATGCCAAAAGAATGTGATTAGCAACACTGGCATGCCTCCAACAATAATAATACCCATGAATATCAACAATCTATTGAAATGTACCTCCAAGCAAATAGGCCTTGTGAGATGAATGCGTATTAATTCTGGCCCTTCCATCTCACGATGTCTTACCTGAAGTGACGGTTTGAAATTGGTTTAGAATTCTAATCTACCTTTAAAGTATTTCTAGTCACCAATAAAATCTGAAAGGCATGAATTTCCATGTAGCAAACATTCTGGTATGACACTGCAGTGTTTTTATCTTACAGGCTTTTACAGAGACTTCCTTCTACTTCCATAAGGGAAGCTGATTCTCTAAATCAAGGGTTGTGGAATGACACACTTTATTGCAATTACCCACAAACACAGCCATGTTATTTTATTTCTGTGAATTACTCTTAAGCGATGCATTTATAATTTACTTTTATATAGTAGTTTGTGCCCACCACCTGCATAAACTTGTGTGGATTAAGCATAGGCATGGATCCAAAATGTTTCCTTCAGGAGTGCTTCTCAATAGTGAACAGGAGATGGCAGTAGATACATTAAGGCTGGATTTCAGGTCAGAAGTCCAAGGCTCACAGTCCAGGAGATCCCCAAGTGACCTTTTAAAAACATTTTTTTTAAAGTATAGGATAGCCAGGTGTGCTATGAAGTGAAACAAGCTCCAGCCATCTTTACATCCAGAGATGCCCCTCAGCCACAAGTGGGGTGAAAAGGCTTCCTCAATAAAGAAGGATGAACAGCCTGAAGCAAGCCTTGCTTTTCAATGTGCCCTACTTTTCTTTGCCATTCAAACGTGCAAAGGATGATGCAAGTGGACTGAGCCTGGTAAGGCAGAGATCCTATGAGTAAGTGGTTCCCAGGCCACAGGAATTCTGTTCACCTGTTCTGAACAGACATGGACACTCTCGAGAGGAGCAGGTACATAATCTGAGGGTATTCTTGGGGTATTACAACTCCACTTGACCTTGGTGGAATGAAGCACCCACCAACAACTTCAATTGGTTCAGCAACTACACCCTGCCCACTGAGGTCCATGCACTGCAATGTGCTTTAGGTGAGGCGATGTTAGGAAGTTGTAGCTAGTACACAGCACAGAAGCTAGCATGATGAGTGGGGTATCTAGCTATAGATCTATTATACCTGTGCTGAAAGAACTGGACTGGCTGCCCATTAGCTACCAAGGCACATTCTAGGTTCTGTTAATATATAAAGCCCTGAACAACTGCAAGGTATGCGGCAGACTGTCTTCCCTGTATAGATTAACCACCACCAAAGGAAGCCCTGCACATTGCACCATGGCTAGTATCAACATGGTCTTTTCTGCAGTAGATGGGGAACCTTTGGCCTTCCAGATGATGTGGGACTGCAACTCCCATCAGTCTTGACCTTTGGTCACGCTGGTTAAGGCTGATGGGAGTTGTAGTTCAGCAACATCTGGAGGACTAAAGTGCGAGAACACCCTCCTCCGTGGAAGCCAAGGGGAGTCAACTGTGACACATTGTTTATGCCTATTAAATATATTTGCTTGTCTGGACATTTACTTATTTTTTACATTGCAATTTTCAGTGTTATGTTTCTGGATTTCTATTGACACTATTACTTTCATTTTCATTTGTATTCTATTGATTTTTATGGTTTTTACTTTTAAACCACTCAGGTGTAAGCAGTCTAAAAAATATTAAACAAACCAATAACAAATGATCAAGTCATTCAGGTTTTGCTATGAAGCACAGAAGTCTTTGGAACTTGATCCAAACCAGCCAAGGCTCTCTAGTGCTGCTAGTAACTCTCCCTGGGTCTCTTTTGGCCTCTGCCTCTAGTGGTGGAACTCATCAGCCCCTTGCTCCTTATCTTTCTCCCACTGCTTCGTATTGCATGCACAACACTTTCTCCTCTGTCTTAGCCAGGCTGCTCTCTTCTTTTCTTCTTCCATCTGACATATGGATGAGGGTGGCTTGGTGGGCATGCATGACAAATAGCTCAACTGGTAGTTAAAGAGCAGATTCTCAGAGCCAAAGCTCAGTCCAGGAGTATTAAGTTAGGAAGCCCTACCCTGGCACCCCTATTGATTCCTTTCAGGGTTTGGCAGATGGAACAATCCACCCCCTCTTTATTCTATCTCTGTATGTCTGCGTGTGCACGCACACATGTGCTGAAAAGCAGAAAAGAGGGGAGCAGGAAATTTGCAAAGTAGTTTTTTCCAGCAGTTTTCTGGCAGAGGTGAATGGCAATGCAGCATTAGGCTGGCCAGATCAAAGTTTCCAGCAACAGTTCTGAGTGATTTTCAGAGATGACAATCCTGTCAAAGGCCTGATCTTGCCATAGAATTGTGAGATGCAGCAGGCTATCAATAAGATCATATCTAAGTGCATTCTCTGTTGCTGTGGGGCCTGGTTTGCTCTTGGGCATTCTGAGGGGTTTTGGGTGACAAACAAGTTTGACAATTACTAGAGCACAGGTTGCTGTGAGGACAAGCAAACATATACTAGAGTGCATAATAGTACCAGTTGTATGGCAATGAGGAAAGTGAAGAGAGCTTCCCCCCCCCCCCCGCCATCTTTCCAAGTAGCAATCCACCAGAGTTAAAGCATCTTAAAGCACTTGACAAAAGTGCCCTTTGAAGCAACTTCAACTCCATCCTTTAAAGAATGGAATGGATGCTGCTTCAAAGGGCACTTTGCAAATCTCCCCATGCTCCTCTTTTAAACCTCTGACATTGGGTTTGAAGGGGAAGCATGGGAAGACTTGCAGAGCCCAGGAGGGATTTTGACAGGTGGGTGTGATTTCTAGCTACATTACAATAGCACTCAAGGATCACATAAATCAGTCCTCCCAACTATTCTGCATTACTCAAACTCCCCAGGATGTAAATGAAAATAAATTGACAATTTAAAAAAAATTATACCCAAATCCCCAACTTCTTGTTCCATGATGATGGAAGTTGAACTCTGGAAATTATATACCAATTTCATCAACTATATCAACAATGATTTGCAGAGTGATTTCTGTACTGCTAAAACCCAAACTGTATTCTTCAATACCGCTTCTCTATTTGCAGTGCTGTTATTTATAACTTTAAAATATTAGGGGTGCTTTTTAAAGTGTAGCATTACACTTTTGCAGGGACTTAATTTAGAGCTGCTCTGTATGTAGACTGTTTGGTTGTAGTCATAGGCTGAAAGACGCTGCTGCCTGGGAGATATTTTTGTGGGGCAAGGGGAGGATAGGGTCAGACGAAGTGAATGCAGCTCTGTGTGTGTTCAAATACAAAAGGAGCTTAATTAGTTGTTGCCTGAACTTCACTTACAACGTAGATTGCAAACCACTTCTGCATTGGAAAACCAATTGATCTTAAAGCAACGTTCGCAAAACTGCTGCAACAGCCCTCTGAACTCTTCAGTGAACAAACAATTCAACAAAAATAACCTTTTGTCTACATTACTTGGTGTATGTTAAAAACAGATTGATTCAAATGTAAAAATATGGTTTTCATTAGCAAGGCACCTGAGTATAGTATTGAAGTATGCCTTTGGACACATATTTATCTACCCTAAAATAATTAACTTGCAATTTGAGTACAAAATCAGATGTAAGCCCATTTTTAATAAAGTGTAGGAATAGTGGGGGTTAACTTTTCATGCTAGGAGCGTGGGAGGCAAAGAATAAAACCTGTATAGCAAGAAAGCACCATAAGATAAAGTGGGGAAGTAGAAGATTTCACTACTTCCTTGCACTCTCCTCCCTGCTTTATAAATGAATAGTTAAACCCATCAAATTTCCTTCCAGTAGCACCTTAAAGACCAACTAAGTTATTTCTTGGTATGAGCTTTCGTGTGCATGCACACTTCTTCAGATACTTCTTCAGGTATCTGAAGAAGTGTGCATGCACACGAAAGCTCATACCAAGAAATAACTTAGTTGCTCTTTAAGGTGCTACTGGAAGGAAATTTGTTTTGTTTTGACTATGGCAGACCAACACGGCTACCTATCTGTAACTAGTTAAACCCATGTTTAACAAACATGCATACATCTGGTTAGTCCCTTAAACAACAGCTTTCCCTAATATATAGATATTAAAGAGTTGGGAGGGATGAGTGGGTAAGGATCAGACTATATTCAACACAATGGAACTTAAAACACTGTGCCTTTTTGTCAAATTGTGCATGACTTGGGTTCAAGAGCATGTATAAGCTCTAAATCCAGATATAGGCATGAACTACACAACTGAATTGTTTTCAAGTATGTTCAGAATATATGCTACACAGAATACATGCTAATCAAGAATAATTTTCAGTTTTGGATAGGCTGGTAATAAAAAATCCCTAAGTTCCTCAGATGAAATCAAAATGTATACACATTTTTGTATCAATTGCAGACACTCCTATGCAATGAACATCAAAGTATCTTATTAAAATAAGAGAGAGACTGATACCGTGTGTATTCTTCTTGAAGCTTATTAGGATCGCTTACAAAAAATTTGACTCTGAAGTTCAAGCTGTGAGGAGATCCTCCTAAAATTAACCAAAATATCATATTAGATTTTTACAACTTTAATTTAGTATTTATTTATCATTATTTAATGAACATTTGCATTCAAAATAGATAAAAAAATATTTTTGCTCACTCTTTAACTGCTTCCTGATTGGCTTGTTTGGATCCAGCCACCTCTGGGGGAATGAAAAGATTACTTCATTATGTGTTTTTCTAAAGTAACACAAAGCATTATTGCAACACGTCTCTTAACAAAACAAATGTACATATTCACAATTTCTAGATACAAAACCCACTTTTCCTTGATGACTAGTCCAAGGTGGGCTCTTTGGACCCTGTTCCAAGTCCTTAAATACATTTATAGACTTCTATTTAGAGTACTACACATTTTTAGTACACCCTATAGCAGTGACGATTGTACTCTAATTCTTAAATAAATCATTTTAAGTGCCAATCTGTCACATTACTATAAAAATTAGCAATTGAACTCAACACTAGAGGGAGCATAATGAGAAGCCTATAAGGTAAGTTAATTCCAGATGCTGTAGCTAAGTTTAACACCTTGAATGAGATATCTCATTTATCCAATTATCAGTCCAAGAACTGTTTTTCAATTCTGAAATGAAACTACCTCTCCCCCACCCCACACCTGTTTTTGGATTAATAAAGTTAAGTAGTTTTATTTGGAAGGGGCTTTGGTTAGAAGCATTCACATGTTAACAGAGCAAAACCGGGCAGTTTCCAGGGAAGCTTTCAATATATTATGTCTCCAAGTATTAACATATATTGGCATATACAATTAAAGAAGGTGTCTATACTTTTTCTCAAAGATGTAGACTTCACAAACACTCACTAAATCCTGAGTGGAGAGCTAGCAGGGGTTTGGAAAATGAGCTAAGATAAATGGTGTCACAAGCATGAAAATAAAAATCAGTTGCCAGACTTCACCGATTAAAGATGTGCAGGCTGATATTAGAAAGAACAAAAGGCCACATGCATCCTGTTTAAAATAGCCATATTTTCTTTAGGAAACTAAGCTTGCCCAATTCTGTCTCTCTGAAACAGCCAGCATGAACACTGAGCCAAGGGGTGTGTTACCAACCATATGTGCAACATTCAAGAATTGCTTTCTAGGCCACTGATTTCTAGGCTCTGCAAGCTGGAAAAGATGCTTTATCATCACAAAAGATCTGTCATCTAAGCTAGTGCACAATCAGTATGACTCTATTCTTATAAGAACCAGTAAACAAAAGGACCACGTTGTTCTAACATGTCACCTGATGGTGCAACAGGAAAGAATGTATGATGTACTGTGAGTGTTCTTACAATCTGTGAGAATTTGAAGTAAATGCTACAACACAGTAAAAATATTACAACAGTAGAAAAGCTTTATGTTGTTGAAATGAACAGGAATAGAAACGTGGACGTGCCAACAATAATAAAGAAAACTGTTCCTGTTGAAAACCCTGCCTTATGTGACATAATAATAACCAAGACTAAAACAAGATCAAAGAAAGCTGGTTCCTACCAAATGCAATGCCAGCTTGCTGGCAAGAATCAAACTAAGGGCAAGAAGCAGAGATGTAGTCTTCGCCACGGAAAAAAAATTCCACTTAACACACAGAGATTGCCGATATTCTTAGCTCACTTACTCTCTTTGAAAAAAAGCTTGCCTAACAATCTGGATGGAATATATAGGATCGAAAATACGCATGCTGCATCCAAAAATAAGTGTTGAGTTGTTCAGCTTATGCCTTCTGAAGGATGTCCAGCAGCCTGGATGTAACAGAAATCAGGAATATGACTTTCCCACAATGCAGGCATTAGCATCTGGTGTTCTTGGGCAGCTGCCAGGGTCCCAGGATGTCTGGTACTCCTTAAAGCCGTCACAGCCAAGTAAGCCAAGCAAGGACCATCAACTGTAGAACGGGCACACCAGAATACACTTTGTCTAGGGCCCCTCAAATCTGGGATCAGTCCTGTTTTTCTATTCCCCTCAACACTACCAATTTCCAACTAAACCCTTTCTGAATTCAGTTGGCATTAACCTGCCTGGAACACTATATAGCTGCCACTTGAATGCTACCAATATCAGGGGACAATGAATGACCTGTTTCTATGAACTGCTATTTGTCAGATGCTGATGCACGGATCTGAATTTCACTTCAATGCAACATTTTACTTAAGTTGTCTTGGTATACAATTTTTATTTTCTTCAATGCAGTGAATAAATGAAGCCTACTTCTTTCACCATTTTCCTTGTAAGAAAAAAGGGCTTCATATAAGCTTATTTTAACATCTATTTTTTTCTCCTATCTAAAATGCTTTGTTTTAACTCTAGAAATTCCATGACACACATTGCCTTAACTTTAGCATGATTCTCCAAACTTTAGATCAGTTAAAGAGAAAAAATATATTCAAAACCAGGAAAATACAGCACACTTGCATATTTAGCATTCATTTACAAAATACTATCATCAAGTTTTCTTGCAACAGTAAACAATTAACCTTACTAAGACAACTGAAGAAGGGTAAATCTGCTTAGAGATCTACCAGTTTTAATCAGCCTTGATTTTTAATTTATAATTTTTATTAAATTTTCTGTTTTTCAATTTCAGATAAACATTTTGCATATTTAAATTATCAGTGACTTCCTTTCTTCTCTTTCCCTGGTTCATTTTACTTATTTTATATCCCTGCATATTTTACAAAAACTATACCAATCAGTTTTCCATTATTACATCTATCAAAACATATTTACACTGTTGAATTTATCTTAATGCTGCAAGTCTGCAAGTTGTGACTATTCTGCAGGTTGATAGCCTTGGGGTTTATTTAAAAGGTCACTCTGATGTGGTCATTGAACCCTGGAAATTCTGTATGATACTATGAACATATATCATCTTATATCACTAATCACTTTGCAAGTGATTAAATAAGATCTTGCATAAGCATTTTTAATGATTATAAATAGCTGAAACAAAACCAGACATT
This sequence comes from Podarcis melisellensis, assembly GCF_964234715.1. Taxonomy (NCBI): domain Eukaryota; kingdom Metazoa; phylum Chordata; class Lepidosauria; order Squamata; family Lacertidae; genus Podarcis; species Podarcis melisellensis. The sequence goes on along the minus strand of NC_138528.1, from coordinate 88,976,542 downwards.
CAAAGTTCCCATTACAACCACTATATTATAGCAAAATATTAACTATCTGAAGTATTGTCAAAGAACAAATAAAACCATTCTAGAGAACCAGGAGACTAAAACTTAATTTAATGCCCGCCTTCAGATGATAAGTTAATAACATTCCCTAGCTACTAAACTACAATTAGTATTAGCATTACAATGGATTGTGATATCTGCAGAATATCTGGTACAGAACCAGGTAATGACTTGTATTTATACCCTAAGATCCAAACTTTTGCTGGTAAATATGATTGCTTTGCTTGTTAGGAACTAGTCACAAATAAAAGTGACAGAAATAAAACCAAGTTAGGGATACTGAATGATTGTACAGTGGTGCCTCGCAAGACGAAATTAATTCGTTCCGCAAGTCTTTTCGTCTTGCGAGTTTTTCGTCTTGCGAAGCACGGTTTCCCATAGGAATGCATTAAAAATCAATTAATGCGTTCCTATGGAAACCGCCTTCAGACCAGGTCCGGGGACAGTCTGTCCCCCAACCTCTTCTGAAGGCTGGCGGGGGGCGAAAGTCTTTGCTCCCCCCCCCCGCCTGCCTTCCCGGGACAGCGGAGACTTCTTCGCTGTCCCAGGGTGATTTTAAAATGCTGGCGGGCGGCAGCGAAACCTTCGCTGCCGTCCCCCAGCATTTTAAAAACCCCGGGACAGCGGAGGACTTCTCCGCTGTCCGGGGCGATCTTAAAACTGCTGGCAGGCGGCAGCGCTGCCGCCCGCCAGCATTTTAAAATCGCCCCGGGACAGCGGAGGAATTCTCCGCTGTCCCGGGGCGATTTAAAAGCCCCCGGGAAGGCAGGCAGGGGGGACAAAGACTTTTGCCGCCCGCCCGCCTTCAGAAGAGGTCCTGGACCTCTTCTGAAGGCGGGCGGGGGGCAAAAGTCTTTGCTCCCCCCCGCCTGCCTTGAAAAGCCGTCCGAGGGCTTTTAAATCGCCCCGGGACAGCCCCGGGGCGATTTAAAAGCCCCCGGGAAGGCAGGCAGGGGGGACAAAGACTTTTGCCCCCCGCCCGCCTTCAGAAGAGGTCCAGGACCTCTTCTGAAGGCGGGCGGGGGGCAAAAGTCTTTGCTCCCCCCGCTTGTCTTCAAAAGCCCTCCGGGATAGCGAGAAGCGCTTCCCTTCTATCCCGAACTGCTTTTAAAATGCTGGCGGTGGGAAGCAAAGCCTTTCGGCCCCCGCCGGCCTTCCTGGACCTCTTCTGAAGGCCGGAGGGGGGGGGAAGGCTTTGCTCCCCACCGCTAGCATTTAAAAGAGGTCCCCGGAGATTTCCCTATGGGCTTTCTTCTTGCAAAGCAAGCCCATAGGGAAATTCATTTTGCGAAGCGCCTCCAAAACGGAAAACCCTTTCGTCTAGCAGGTTTTTCGTCTTGCGAGGCGTTCGTCTTGCGGGGCACCACTGTACTCATCATTTTCTCTCCAGTATATCCTTTCTAGAGCATGTAAGCAAATCTGCAACTTGTCATGTATTAATCAAAAGTTAGGGGTGGGAAGGAAAGACTATACTTATAAGTGAATAAGTAGTAAGTAAAATGAATAGATGAATAGATCTTTTTTCTGTAGCAGAGGTGTCAACATTTTGGGTGAAATCCAATGTCATGACAATGAATGTGATAGGGCTTCCTCTTCTGTACCATGCAGCCCCCATGACTTTTCCAATCCACAACAGAGGATTTTTCAACCCCATAAATGGGGGGGTCATGGGGGGCTGTAAGGGAGAAGGAAAGGTAAGTTCCATTTGCAGAATCAAAACTCTGCTGCTTAAGTGGGATGCCACACCTAGTTATCCCTTGTAAGGTCCAACAGACTTTATCAGGTTTTTCAGGCTCTCCAAAAATTTACTGAATCATTTTTAAGTAAGTAAATGCTTAGTTCTGCAACAGAGCTCTCCTACAAATGACTCTGCAACATCAGCCTCTCCCTCAGCAAACTAAACTTAGTGCAAGTGTCTAGAAGTGTAGAACTTGCAGTCTCAAACTTGGAGAGGAATTTGTTTAGAAAACAGACACAACTTACCGGGTTATCAGTAGAATCATCAGCCAATTGTAAACCAAAATAGTCTCTTTCAGTAAGATCAAGATGCTTGAAAACTATATTCAGCAGAACTTGTCCCTGATCATGTTTCTGTAGGAAGAAAATAGCAAATGAAAATGTTTTCAAAATGATTCAACCACCACCAAAGCAGGTTACTTTGTCTCTAATCGCTACCCATCCTGGAAAAATTGAGAGGGAAACTGGGTCTCTGAGAAAACCTTAAGACTTTTAAACCAGAAAGTTTTATTGTCTTTAACCTGAAAATCTGCATTTCAACTTTGACTTCTTCCCACTTTCAAGCCAGTATGCTCAAGTAGCTGAGAAAGTTAGACTAGGACCTGAAAGATCAGAGTTCAAATTCCTGCCATCCATGATGCTCACTGGATAACCTCGTGTCAGTCATTCTCTCTGCCTAACAAGACTGTTGCAAGAACAAGATGCTGGGGGTGGGGTGTAATACCACTGTGAGATCATTGTGGGAAAGGTGGGATATGAATTATTATTACTATCATCATTAATAATTAAATTCAGTTTATATCCTGCCCTTCCTTCCAAATAACCCATACAGCAATTTCCTGTTGTTTAAGCTGAAACAAACCTTACCAGACTTCTACTCTGGTCCTTTGGAAGGTTTTATGATGTAAACAAAAGACCAGTTCCACTTTTCAACTGCATTGTCTCTTGGTTTATATTTTTGGACTACAATTTAGGAAGAGTGGCCTGGATATTCATTCTGAAAACTCACATTTACAGAAACCAAACCAGGTACATGACTATATATATGCCAGTTTTGCATTTTTAATCCTAGTGTGAATCTTTCAGATCTTTGAATTCTGAAACACATTATGCTTCCATAGCACAGGTTTTACCTTGTCTTTTGTGGCTATAAAGCCAGTGAAGCAAGGAGCTGAGACTTTCAAAGTGATGCCAATTCTGAAAACAGTTCCCTGAAATTTTATCAGTCACAGCATCTGAAAAGAACCTCTTAATTTACTTAAAGCTAAAGGACCAGATTGACATACAATTTCTCTTGTCAGCTACTCACGGCCCAAGAATACAAACTGTCTGATAAAAACAAAAGAGCACGCATATTTCAAAATATTTATTTTAAACATGTCTTCATTTGCAAAGTATAACTGAATGTGACAGCCAAGTTTGGCTTGCTCAAAAGATGACATGTTCCTATATGTCTCAAATTCAGATGACTTGTCTACTGCCACCATATCACAATGCAGCCTTGTGGCCATAAAAATGCTAAGCAAGTCTGCCCCTGCCTAAAATACTTTAGTCATGTTTCTACCTCCGAAACCACATAGGCTTGCTTCCTAACCACTCCTTTGTTTCTTTCACGCATTCCAGACTATGTGCTTCCTTTCACGCTACCTTGCATGCTTTGGCCTGTTGGCCAAGTTACTTATGCAGAACTTCCTTTCTGTGCACAATAAATGCCGAGGACCAAAAAAGTTGAGAAAGATTTGACACGGAAAAGCTATTTCGCAATACATTTTCCCTTTGTAAATTTTAGGGGTCTGAACAGTGCCCTAAGTAGCCTTTTGGCATTTTGTTTTTCCACAAATCTCTGTGTTAATGCATTTCTATAGCTTGCTCATAACAAAAAGATGCATTATTTGGATACGTGTTTTGATAAAGCTCCAAAGTTTTAACTGTAAAACCCATCATTGGTCTAAATCAGTCATAAGCTGCCTCCATTCAGCAAAGATCAAGGTCATCTCTGTAGGTTTATTACTGACAGACCGGTTAAATTATTGGCTACTGCTGAAATATTCATAAAGCTCAAACTTATTTGCAAAGTAACCTTAAAATATATGTGTATCCAGCACTCAGTGGGCAGGGAGAATAGTGCCTCCATTTGACTTTTAACACAAGGAGCATTAATAAAATTGTTAAATATGGAGTTATTTGTATTTATATGCTTTTGTTTTGAATACATGAAATAAGGTTACAATAATCAGAATAAACCATTACGGCAGCAATCATATGTGCACTTCCCTGAGAGTAAGTCCTGTTGAACACTGTGGGACTTCTGAGAAAATCTGCATAGAACTGTACTGCAAATGTCTTTTGTAAAAGATGCTTTGGGACAATGTCCGAAGGAGTGCATTTTAACACACCTCTGGCTTTTAACACTTGAGATGAATTAAGACCCACCTTATTTCTGTAACTGTAAGTTGCTTTAAACTCTTTTTAATAATAAATAATAATTTCTAAATTGTATGAATGCAGTAATATAAAATATATAACATTCAAATTTATTCTTATTCTAGCTTAATATCGACCTTTATTTGGGTCTCATCATATTTATTTAAGTAAGGGTTCATTTTCAGGGTATAACAAGAAGAAAAACATTTTTAGCTATATTATTTGTTGCAAAGGTTCCTACTAAATTACTGTGTTCTGCAAAGTCTTTAAAACACTATATACATGTATGTACCTAGTGCCAGCACTCATGCAAGGTGAATTTCCTATATCCTCCTCAGGCCATTCCCTGCTGAGAAGCCTCTTCAAAAAAAACAAAACAAAAACAGGAGGCCCTTAGGAAAGGACTCTGAATTAATGATCATGTTAATGTAAGTAAGTGGATGGCTAATGTATACTATTGATTAACTAAATATGCAAAATCAAGAGCATGTTTTCTAAAGCTTAGGACTCTACTATGAGGCAATTCTAAATGAGATACAACATGTTTCCTAAAATATTATACTTACGTTAACTCTAAATGCTTGTACAGTATTGTCCAGAAGAAGAATATTGCAGACCACCTCTGTATGCTGTCTGTCTCGTGCCAGCTCAGATGCTCGTACATTGTAGGTTCTGCCAGCAGGCAATCGGAAACGTGCGGTCATTACTGTCCACACAACGTCTTAAGGGGGGAACAAAGATCATTAACACTTTAACCTTGATAATTCAGAAGTTGGGTTTAATAATAAAAGCTAATCCCACTTATTGTATCAAATATATTCTACTTAGTTTTACAGAATACATGTATTTTTCCTTTCAAGTTGACACTAGCAAATTTCTGCCATCCTTGAGCGCCAACTTTAACTTGACCCTTTCTTATTTAGGAAAGAACATTACTATATTATCTCACAGCCACCCATAATTATATATTCTAAAATTTATTTTTTTAAGTCTAGAAAGTCTGCGTTGTAAAATATATCCAAACGTTCTGGAGGAAAATGCAGGCAAGAGCAAATAAAGCACAGATCATGGGGCAATCTCTGTAAAATCCTTAGTTGTCTTTGAGGGGCCAACTTCATGTATGTAGTGTAAAATCCAAGTACTGCTTCCATATGGTGATGGATCCATACTGTTGTTTTAAGCAAATCTCACACCACCCATCTACTATGAAAAAATCATGGCAGCAGTGCACCTTTGAAAAAGCTGCTAGCAATGCCATGGAGATTTTATGAAATGTGTTACGACAACCATACACAGCCATACGACAAGAGGTTTGGATGGCAATCATCTCACTCTAATCTGTATGTGCTCCTAAAATGTAAATTATCCTTTTAAATTTATTATATATTATGCAACATAATGGAAATGAGAATGAAGTTGTGTCCTAAACAGAATGAAAGCCACACCACACTTCATGATTTCCCCACATTAGTTCACAGCTGTAAATTAATGTTTAAAGCAATCCTAAGTACCACCTCTCTCCTTTATTTAAGTTATAGCTTTGACATCTAATTCTGAAAGGTGGAATTTTAAGTAGCCACCTTTCCAGAGACCAGGTTTTCAAGTACTATGTCCAATATGTATTTTGCAAACTTACTGGGCTCATTTCTTCAAACAACTGCTTTATAAAGGTTTATGAATAGTGTAGAAGACAGAAAACAAACTTAACATAATGAACATGGAAAGCTAACTCCTTTTAGTGCATGTAACATCAAACACAATCCAAGTACCCAAATGTAGAGTTTTACAGTGTTGCAACAGTAAACATCACCGAGTTTAAAAAAGCTTTCAGAAATGCAGGTTATAAAGTTATAACGCAAACAGTATAAATATAAATGTAAGCAAAGCTTGTCATGCCAAACTACAGATTAATCTTCAGAGTTAAACAAAATATAAAAGTCAATAGAGTAGATCAAAGGTTCTGCACTGGCTAAGTACATTTTTTGCTTTGCTGAAAGAACTCTTACTAGAGAAGAACCAGAATTGCCCCAGGAAGTTAAATAGAGATGAAGCTAAAAGAACATCTGTAGAACCAAAAATGGGTTTTATTCCCTGCTAGTTATAAACTGAGAATAAGGACAAGAGTACCACAGCACTAGTTCAATAAGCACAAGGAGTCTTCAAACTTTTGTTGCTCAAAGAGCAGCCCCTCCCCCCGTCATAAGGGAACCATTTCTGAAAACCAAGAAAATTTGTGATGTGGCATGTGGATCTGTTGTTCAAAGAAGATAAAGAGATACATTGCAGGTACCAAAAGTACCGTATTTTTCGCTCTATAAGATGCACCAGACCACAAGACGCGCCTAGTTTTTGGAGGAGGAAAACAAGGGAAAAAATATTCTGAATCTCAGAAGCCAGAACAGCAAGAGGGATCACTATGCAGTGAAAGCAGCAATCCCTCTTGCTGTTCTGGCTTCTGGGATAGCTACGCAGCCTGCATTTGCTCCATAAGATGCACACACATTTCCCCTTACTTTTTAGGAGGGAAAAAGTGAGTCTTAGAGAGCAAAAAATACGGCAGTTTTTTAGACCCATGCTTACACTTAGATTAGCAAAGAGTAAAACATTTTTTTAAATTTCTATGTAGCCTTGACATATTAATTCCAAAAGGATTTGTTTAAAGCTATGCCTCCATTATAATTTCAGAAATACAATAGCTTCCTCCCTAGTTACTAAAAGTTCAGTTCTAACATGCTAAATTCAGTTCAAAACTACATAAATTAACTCATACTTACATTTTAAAATTAAGCTTTTTTTAGAACACACACACTCTCACACAAACACACATCTGTGAAGAAGCACCACTACTTGTTCTTAAATGAAAGTCAACACTCTGTAAGTTTACACTGATGCTTGTTGGCAGGGAACCACAAAGCTCAGGAAAGAGCCCCTTGGAAATTCAACAGAATTATTTTCCCTTCATGGACCTGCAAGAGAGCAGTTTAAAGGCAAAGAGCTGATTCTTTTTCCAGATCACAACACCCGAGTGATCATAAAGCCAGCAGGGGCAAAGTTTACTAGCTGGAGCTAGAACGCTCTGCACAGCAATTTCCACCTGCCTGGAGTATGTATACAGTACAGAAAGTAATGGGGGATTCTACTACATAATGCTGTATGCAGCTGACATTTGTGCCTTCAGTCCCTCCTATATTTAATTTTGTACTTAAGAAAATGCTCATTCTACTCAGTTTGCAATTGACTGATTTAATAGTTGTGTTTATTTGTTATTTTAATGTTATTTTAATGTAATTTTTATGTTGTAGACTGCCCAGAGACAGTATACAAATGATGTGTGTGTGTGTGTGTGTGTGTGTATGTATATGAAAGCCAGCGTCCTAAGTGTATACAGTGGTAACTCGGGTTATATACGCTTCAGGTTACATATGCTTCAGGTTACAGACTCCGCTACCCAGAAATATTACCTCAGGTTAAGAACTATGCTTCAGGATGAGAACAGAAATTGCAAAGCAGCGGCGCGGTGGTAGCAGGAGGCCCCATTAGCTAAAGTGGTGCTTCAGGTTAAGAACAGTTTCAGTTTCAAGTTAAGAATGGACCTCCGGAACAAATTAAGTACTTAACCCGAGGTACCACTGTAGATACATGCAATGACCACCATGAACCTCGACCTGTGTGACACTCATTTGAATGTGTAGTGTCCAACTGTACTATAACTTGTTCTTGTTTACAGGGTTCAAGGTTATGCAGCACGCAGGCTGTAGATCTGGATATACTGTGTCAAGATTCCATGAAGTATATTGTCAAAATAAATGCAACCAAGTAACAACTACGATCCAATATAGTGCAGTGAGTCTAGGCTTAAAAAAATAAGCCACATGAACAAATGTTTGAATGAAATTCTCTGTACTGATGGTGCAACAGACTTAAGCTGGGGCACATGTATCTTGCAACATGCTGCCAAAAGACCCATTTGGAGCTGCCAAAAGGCCCATTTGATTTGAAAGTAAGCATAATCCTAGTTGCTGCATTTTAGCTGCTGAGATCAGATCTCAGGGCAGTGGAAGCCGAGAGGGAGACACACTAGGAAGGTTATGAGTCACTGGTGTGCTTTCTAGGGATGCTGAAAAAAAGAGAGTATGATGCACAAGAAATCTGTCTCTGTTGGGAATGAGCCAGCAAGCATTATTTTTAATTTTTAATTTGCTGCTGTGTTTGTTTTGGTGCTTCGTTATCTATAACTTGGTTTATTCTACATTTTCCCTCATCCTATTTTCTTGGTATATTTTGGATCCATTATTGATGATGAAGTCAGATATCTATGGAAGTTATTGTCAGCTCACTTTGCTTGCAGGAGTCTCCATGTGTATCATAACTGGCTGGTGTACATATTTTTATTTTTATTTTTTGTAATTTTTAGAAACCACACAACAGGTAGCCAAAAAGATTGTGCTAAAGGCAGCATCAAGCTCCTGCTATTCATACTTTTAATTCAATGTTGCCAAAGTGGTAGTGTAGAACTCAGTCTATGTACACTTGATCCATGTGGTCCATACACCCAGACCTTGTTGCTATGTAAACTGTTTACTGCATTATTTCTTCTGAAGAGGTTCACACTTTCCCCTTGTGTATGCTACAGCATATTTATCCTTCAGAAATATAAAATACAAGGAGACAGGTTTGCCTGTACAAGGAGAAGTATTGTGAATAAATTAAAATGTAGATGAAGGATGGCCATGCTGAAGTCCTTTGGTACCGCAGCACTATCTTTCTGCTTCTGCATACAAGGTTAGTCTTCTAGAATTACTCATTAAGAAAGTTTGTTTTGACTTTCTTTGGCTGCCAAGTTTACACGCCCTAAAGTACCCAAGGACTTCACATTGGGATTTCAAGGTTATTTCACAGCAAACTTAGTTTAACAGCTATTTCAATACTTCTTATATAAGTCACTGCTCTCATGGCACCGTTTGGAATAAGTAAGACAGAAAATGATGAGGCAGAGGTATCATCATTTTATTCATTTTCAATTATGAATATATTGTGAGCAACAACAGAGGCGTACATCATCTGCGATACCTATCACAGCAGAAACCCCCAAAAGCTAAGTTCTGTGGCATTAGCACATTAGATAATGCTACAGAAAAAAGGATGTCATTCATCCCTAAATCAGTATAAGCTGCTGGCACCCTGTACTGTTACTATTAGCTATTTACAGAATATTGTATACTTCAGGGACGCGGGTGGTGCTGTGGATAAAACCTCAGTGCCTAGGACTTGCCGATCGTATGGTCGGCGGTTCGAATCCCCACGGCAGGGTGAGCTCCTGTCGTTCGGTCCCAGCTCCTGCCTACCTAGCAGTTCAAAAGCACTCTTAAGTGCAAGTAGATAAATAGGTACCGCTTTATAGCGGGAAGGTAAACGGCGTTTCCGTGTGCTGCGCTGGTGCTGGCTCGCCAGCTGCAGCTTTGTCACGCTGGCCACGTGACCCGGAAGTGTCTCTGGACGGCGCTGGCCCCCGGCCTCTAGAGTGAGATGAGCGCACAACCCTAGAGTCGGACACGACTGGCCCGTACGGGCAGGGGTACCTTTACCTTTTACCTTATATACTTGCTAACAGAGAAGCAATTATAGTTGGAGAAGTCTCACCTTTGTATGTGCTCACCCTTTGTATGTTCACTAGTGGTTTACACTGGAGTCAGGAAAATGTGGAATTTCAAGGGGAAAGGGTATCACCTTAAGGGGTTTTGGCTAGTCTGAGGTGAAGTGGGAGCTATACAAGGTGGTACAAACTGAAGCAAGGACCATGGTGCTTTGGTGACCCAAACATAAGAACAAAACACTACAGACAAGCTTCTGCTGAAAGAAAATAAATGTCTCTAAGCTTAACACAATGATAGGGATGAATGCTGGAGGAAGGGAGAATAAAAACTAGAGCTCTGTTGTGACCAACAGGTCAAACTTCTAATAAGAGGGCATGATTTCACTCAGAAAGCGATTCCCTTTGAGCTTCCCAATAAAATCTAGAACAACATTCCTTGAACCTATCTGCTTACAATTTGGCAGGTTTCTTACATAGGAAAACCCCTCCAGTCTGCAATTTTCAGACCAATGTCCACAGAACAGTAAGTAAGATAAGATTTGGGGGGTGGCGTTCCTAAAACTACAATGGCTGCCCCTCCAGGAAACCACTGCCATTATCCTTCTGAAATCAGTCCAGAGGATTCATGCCCTCAGAAGGCTGGTCTTGCCTGCAAATGTCATTCAATTCTACCCCAAAATAAAGTTAGAAATTTCCTTTTTTAAAAAGTTAAAACTTTAAACTTTGCCCAGCACAAAAGTCCCTGAACATATTTGATTATAATTTGCCAAGCCTTATTCACTCCAGAGGGGCTGGTGTGCCTGCAAATTTTATCTATTCCTGTCTGGAATAGATAAAAGATCTATGGCCATAAAAAAACAATAGTGAATAATCAAGGTAAAATGAAACAGACATCCTAACAAGCATGTTGGGCAGAGACTGCCTGTTTTCAGAAGTGCAAAATCATGATCTGAACTGAAATCTATCGTCTGTGCACTCCCACAGTACTCACCCCTTCACTGCCATAAGTGATTCTGCGTTATACACACAGCAGCAACTTTCTTCTCTTCCCCGACCTCACCACTTAACATGCAGCCTGATAAGAGTGTTTTGGAAAACTCAAAAGCTTCCTCACTATTTGTGACTTTTTGGTGGCCCTAAGAAAGGTATTGGCCTAATCCAGCTTTTGAATATATTTCTTATAGGACAACATGGTTACATATGTTTTCTGTGTTACTAAAAGGGGTCTCTTTTACCTAAATGTTTTTGTGGCGATGTTATTAAATTTATATCCCTGCCTTCCTCCCAAAGGAAGGAACACCACATGTATTATGCAAGGTCTCTCTTCCCTACATCTCTCTATGAAATGAATATATTTCTTGCTATTACTGTACTTATAATGGCCAAATATTATACTTATTTTTAAAAGGAAAGATGGACCAAAGTAGTTATTATATATATATATTGCTAAAAGACACACAGACTTCAAAGCTAATTGTTATTTTTTCCTGCTGTTTAGATGGAAGCCCAAATATGTGTATGCCTTCAACATGCAAGATGAAGGAAAGTCTGCAGCCAATAAAAAAGGTGATGGGGAAGAGAAAGCAGCACACAGAAGAAACAGAAATAGAGAGGGAGGCAAATGTTGCACATTTCTTCAGTATATATTATGGCAATCAAACTAAATATTCATAAGGATTCTGAAAAGTACAACCACAAGCAATCTGTGTGAAATCCTAAAATTATATCCAAGTTTAAGAGTTATAAGAGCTTAATTTGCTCCTCTGTCAAAAGAAGGTGAACATAATCATAAGCTACTTCATAAGGGCATAACATGCCCCCCAAAAGAAAAGGAAGGACAGACTACATGAGGGACACGCAACATGAGGGACACGCAATTTCGGACCCCATAAAAGTGCTACTTGGAAGATGAAAATTTCTTAGCTTCTTTTAAAAGTGTTTAATGCATGGATCTTAGCTCCCTGGAACCCATGTTAAATGACCCATTTAAAAGGCAAGGACAGAAAAACAGTAACATGAGAAAAATATATTTAAGCAAATATAATATGCAAATAGGGATATGGGTGGCGTTGTGGGGTAAATCACAAAGCCTAGGACTTGCCAATCAGAAGGTTGGTGGTTCGAATCCCTGCAACGGGGTGAGCTCCCGTTGCTCGGTCCCAGCTCCTGCCAACCTAGTAGTTCGAAAACATGTCTAATTGCAAGTAGATAAATAGGTACCGCTCTGGCGGGAAGTTAAACGGTGTTTCCATGTGTTGCTCTGGTTTGCCAGAAGCGGCTTAGTCAAGCTGGCCACATGACCCGGAAGCTGTACGCCGGTTCGCTTGGCCAATAAAGCGAGATGAGCGCCGCAACCCCAGAGTCGGTCACGACTGGACCTAATGGTCAGGGGTCCCTTTACCTTTTAATATGCAAATGTATGTAATAAGAAAACTAAAATAATAAGCAGAATAAGGTCACCATTTGCCTTGAGGCTATGGAACATGATATTTAACAGAAATAAATATATTTGAATGCTTGCCTTTCAAAAAGTATAGACATATTACATGAGAAGATGACATATAACAATGAAGAAATTTCTATTCATGCAACTCTAAATGAAGATCATTTACTGTATCTTTGCTTAACACTTTCAAAATTCACCTTAAAAAGACAAGCAGGCCTGTTGTGTTTAAAAATCTATTAATTTAATATTAATCACAGAGTTATTACATACTTAATAAAATCCAGATTTTCAAGATTCTGAAGACTGCTAACATGTGGCAAGGCACAGAGGTAATGCAACATGGCTCAAGGTTTCTCCTGAGGAGTAAAACTCAAGGCTAAAATGTGTGTGATGCTGATCTAAGCTGCCATGCATGCAGCCAAGGGTCAGACTATTATTAAACTACTCTGTAAACATGGCTCTATAGCTATTTATATTTGCCAGCTTTGTATATGCTTAAGGATAACATTAATTTTGTCAACTATAACCTGTAAATCAAATCAAACAGAAAACAAAGTTAAGGACAGACATGCACATGTACAGAGATAGGATTAAATTCTCTTTTTAAAACAACACAAATTACTCCTCTGTTTTCTCATTTCTGCATTTCAGGTTTGAATAAATTTTGTCTTAGATTTCCCTGAACCAGAAACACAGATATTTCTGTAACAAGTTGCTGTTCCTTTCAGCTGCTTGCTACAAGGACCTGCTACAACTAAAAGAACTAGTTATCTCCTGTTATTTAATATGATTAGCCAATATTCAGATTGCAATTTAGCATTTCAGTTGAACAAAAAATGTGATCTAAGCTCTTTCCATTAACATCCCTTGAACATAATCATGATTTTAATTTTCTAGCAGTTTTCTCCGTATCTCTGCACTTCTAGAGAACAAGCATAACTCAGGAGCTGGAAAGTAATGGGGAAAGTGATAGGAGTACAAGAAAGCAAAAAGGGGGAGGCGATAAGCAAGAAAATAAACCTACATCTTAGGTTCTGCTGCATGATGCTCTCAGTTAAGACATTTGGTTGGGCATGTTCACTTTTAGTGCAGTCTGCTTAAATAACGAGACACTGACTAGAATGCCAGTTCCAAGTTCTATTCTTCCAAAGTCTTCAAATTCAGTGATTTGAAGCCTCAGATATAAACCATGTTTTTATTTGCATATTTTAAGCTAAGATGTTTTGTTGTCATGAGTTCTTGAAACAGTGCTTCTGCTGCCATTGTGCTTTATGCAGTCCATATTTCTATTTACCATGAACAAACAAACAAAGCCTATTATTTCTGTAGATGTCAGGTTTCGCTGATCTTGTGATTTTTTAATTTTTGAACATTACATCTGTAATACAGATTAGTCTCCCATTTTCCATTCATGTAACTAAATGAATATGCATAGGGATCGTGCCCAAACCTTGCAATGTACATTTCCCCCCTATACTTCTATGATTTAGTGGTTAATATAATTTTGATGCAGGGAAATGTTTTTGCTTCAGTTAAGAACCACTTCACACACACGTGACATTATTTCTGCGTATATTGCAATCATTACAAAATTCAAACTTCCTGTGTTAACTGAAGATTCATTCATTCATTCATTCATTCAGTTTATTCATTCCATTTACCGTATTTTTCGCTCTATAACACGCACCTGACCATAACACGCACGTAGTTTTTAGAGGAGGAAAATCCGTAGGCATGCCACCCGTAGGCATTCCCTCCATAACACGCACAGACATTTCCCCTTACTTTCTAGGAGGAAAAAAGTGAGTCTTATGGTGCAAAAAATACGGTATATACCACCTTTCTGCCGAAGGCACTCAAGGTGGTTTACAATTTTAAAGATCAATGTACAGCTCCATTTCATTTGCTTTAATGGTATTAAATGGGGAGGGGTACCTCCCACACGTAGCTGGGATTCCAACTGCCATCAGCCCCAGCCAGCATGGACAATGGTCAGGGATGATGTGAGTTGTAGTCAAGCAGTATCTGTGGAACACCACACTGGCTCCTGCTGTGTCAAGAGGATTAGACAAATTCATGGAGTATATGCCTATCAGAGGTTACTAGCCATGATGGATACATTCTACCTACACTGTCAGAGGCAATATGTTTCTAAATATTGGTTGCAAGGGGCCACAGGAGGGGAGAGTGCTGTTGAGAGCATTCCACAGGCACCTGGTTGGCCACCATAAGAAGTGGGTGCTGAATTAAATGGGCCACTTGGCTGATCCAGCAGGCTTTTCTTCACTTCTCAGATACTTGAAGATAAAAAACAATGAATACAGCAGACTATTTTACCCAATTCTGCACACAAAGGTAACATCTTTAGACTGGTTTGCAAATGAAGTTTTCCATGCAAGAGTCACTACCATATGGGAAATGGTTTCTTGTTTTAGTAGTTACCATTAAACATGCAGTACAAGGTAAGGCTGTGAGAGAACGTTTATAATACTTAAGCATATGATTCTCTCTACATAGGATTCTTATTCTATGAAATAGTCAAAGAGTGATTTTTCTGCTTTAATCTACTCCTCAATTATTCCTGTTGAGCAATGTAACATTGGGACACTGTGGGATGTAGTGGTTAATGTTAAACTTGTGGGAATCCATATTCAAATCCCTGAACAGTATGAAACTCTGTAGGTGGCCTTGGGCAAGTCATTACCTCTCAGTCTACCTATTTCACAGAGTTATGAGATGGAAAATCACCACCTGAGATCCTGGAGGAAGGCTGGGAATCTGAAAACAATATGCATGGTACACGACATATGCAAATCCTCCTTTCGGGCTTTCAAAACATTTGTGCACTTTCAGTTCCACTTGTTATGCCAGTTATCATGCATAAAATTATGGCCATGTTCAAAAACTTGAGAATTTTTTTCATGGGTGGAGAAGAATCCAATTATACTGGTATTCTAGAATTTCAACTATAAAGACTTCAGTTCTCCCAATTTTCTTTAATTACTGTTCATTTTTCTTATTCCCATTAACATAGATTATTGAAAGAACTCAATTGGTGAGAGAA
Source organism: Podarcis melisellensis (assembly GCF_964234715.1). Taxonomy (NCBI): domain Eukaryota; kingdom Metazoa; phylum Chordata; class Lepidosauria; order Squamata; family Lacertidae; genus Podarcis; species Podarcis melisellensis. Next base: position 88,961,221 of record NC_138528.1, on the reverse strand, counting down.
AATTGAAGGTGTAGAGATCAAGTAAAAAAAGAGATTTAGCTGTTCCTAATCTAACCTGTTGTTATTATTACAAGGTTTCCCAATTATGTTAATAAATATTTCACAGGATGAATGGAATTGTTTTAATTTAAGTAATTAAATATCTGCATGTCACTAGATATTCTAAATCCCATGAATTATTGCAGGGGACGGGCACAAACCAATAGGCAATTGCTCACCAACTATTAAAAAAACTAAGAACCAAACAAAAGATAGTAAGATCACTTTAGTTTCAGCAGGGATAAGTGACAGATTTAGTATGAACTGTGAACTCTATATGATCTTGGAAACATACATCACAGCTTGTGCTTGATGTGCTTTCTAATACAAAGAGAAATTAAAAAAAAAATCATTTAAACTAGGACTTCAATGTAAGACTTTGAAAAGTTTATTTCATGTGGTAGGAGTCCAAATTTGTATCTCAGGATTGCTAAACATGTTACTTGTGAAGGTATACAATGTCAGAATCCCTGTCAGGGGGAGAAGTGGGGAATGACTAAACAAATACAGTGGTACCTCGGGTTAAGTACTTATTTTGTTCCAGAGGTCAGTACTTAACCTGAAACTGTTCTTAACCTGAAGCACCACTTTAGCTAATGGGGCCTCCTGCTGCCGCCGGAGCCCAATTTCTGTTCTTATCCTGAAGCAAAGTTCTTAACCTGAAGCACTATTTCTAGGTTAGCGGAGTGTGTAACCTGAAGCGTATGTAACCTAAAGTGTATGTAACCCAAGGTACCACTGTAAATAGGTTGAAAAGAAAGAATAAATTTAAGCAAATACCTAGAAACCTTTTATTGTGAAAAAACACATTTGTATAGTGACTTTGTGACCTGTGCAAACATTCAGACTGAAATGTTCCATTGAGAAAACTGTCCAACATGTACACACACAATTCTCTGTACAATTCCTCTGTACAAAGAAAAGAAAAAAGTTATCTGTATATATTGCTCAACCTAAACAGAGACAAATGCCACCTAAATAACATTTTTTAAAAAAATTCATTAAGATTCATACATACAGCAGGATGTCTTTCCACATACACATACATGTTCCTTTTGGGTTATTTTTAATAATATCATTATTCTGATGGATAAACTTGATGTTTCATGGTGTCTAGACTGTATGCAATCTGTATGCTGATGGACTGTGCATGTCTGTACAGGTGGAGAAAGTCTAATAAAAAGGTTAAACTGAAAGCTATCAGATACTGGTATTTGGTTAAAAAACAAAAACAAAAACCAGCTATGATAGGCTGATTTACACATAGTACAGTACCTGAAAGTTGATCTAAACATTCATGGAGAAGAAATATGCATGTAATACTACTTTCCAGCAACAGCTCCATTTTGGAATAGTAGTGTCCCAAAGTTTTCGTTTTAGGTTGCAACTCAGAAGTCAATGCTTGACTATGTTTCAAAAAGGGAGCCAAAAGTGAAATTTTAATAGCTTTCTTGGCAATGGTTCCAAAGTGTCACTGGAGAGTCATTTGCTTCATTTCTACACTCATGCCAACACCAGGAGCCCGAATAAATATGGTTTTCAAGATGTCTGAATCCTTAACATGGACATCAGGTGGACTGTAAAACATTATTTCCTGGGATGCAAAAGTACTTTGATTGTTGCCACTACAGCAGTCAAGGTGCCACGAAAGAAGGGACAAATCCAGAGAACATTTTGCCAAACCCAGTTACCAATCAAGCCAAACAATTCCCTCATCATTGCTTTAAAATCAGGTGAAAGAAGCACGTGTTTGAAAGCTCCCTCCATTAAATTCACCTACAAGCAACAAACTACCATACCGAGGGCAGGAATTCGCACTTAGACATCTCCCTGTCACATAGAATGGGTGGGGGTTGTTTGCTTTGTTTCATTTTCATCTGGGGTAGAATCCAGCTATGGGATTTCCACACATATCCTTAATTCCTGGGATACTTTTTCTGATGCAAAAATTTGTTATTGTGCCCTAGATTCTTGATCAAACACTATCACTTGAAAGCAGCAACAGTGATATAACTGGATATATCAGGTGAATTAGATATTTAGATGAAGTCACAGGCCTTTATACACATGTGTTAACTGATTCAATTGTTGTGATCAGAATAAAGCTCTTAATCAACTGGTGTTCAAAGAGGGCCAGATTTGATGAAGTGAAGGGCTGTGAGGGACGGCCAAAGGGCCAACCCAAGTTGTTGACTTGAATTGAAGTTGTTGAGCTTTTTTTAAAATTGAAGTTAGTTTGTTGAGCTTTTTTAGGATTGAAGTTATGGGGTTTTTAAAGGATTTTACCCGCCAAAATAAACTGCCACAGGAGCAGGATTAAACCGACCAACGGACCGGATTAGACCCTGAAACGGACTTTGGACATGCCTGTCTTAATCTCAGTCTAACTTGAAATTTCTCTAGTTCAGATGAAAGTGTTTGGATTACAGGCACTATATTCTAATCTATCCCCTCTCTTTGCTTTAAATATATCTAATGATTGGCATGCTAGTGAAGTGGTCTGTTTACTATAATAAGTTATGTTTAATAGCTTCCTAATTGGGTCTGTCATCTTGCATCCTGGAACAAAACCAGCCTGATCCAGGTGAATATATTTTCCTTTTTTATTCTGTTGACCATGTTTGCTGTAAGAATTTTATAATCCAAATAAAATACAGTGGTACCTCTGGATGTGAATGGTCCGTTCTGGAGCCCCGTTCACATCCTGAGCAGACCGCAACCCGCGTCTGCATGTATCGTGATTCGCCGCTTCTGCGCATGCGCAAGACGTCATTTTGAGCACCTGCGCCTGCGGCGAAACCCGGAAGCAACCCGTTCCATTACTTCCAGGTCGCCATGGGACGCAACCTGAAAAGATTTAATCCAAAGCGACTTTAACCCAAGGTATGACTGTAAGGAAATTGGACAGTAAGATTCTACATTTGAGGGGTCCTTGTATAGTCTGGGGATTGCTACTATTCTCAATTGTTTTCAGATTGATGGTAATGGGTCCTCATATATATCTTTATATATTTTAGTCATATGTGGGACCATCACATCCTCAAATGTTTTATAGAATGCCTCTACTAGTTTTATTGATGCAAAAAGACTTATAGCAACTAGGTGAGTGAGCCAGTATTAATCTAAGAAAAATCAAGTGCATACTAGGATAAGTAATTGGTGGCTTTATGTTGGAACAGTTTCATTTGAACAGCAGACTTCCAATGAACTGATACTGATATTGCATTCTTGAAAGAGGATCCAAAAATCTGTTGCTTAACACATTTTGAGGCATATGCACAATTTCCTCTTGTCCCAAAATGTATTTTTTTAAAATAATTGTTCTGTCTGAGCTAACATTTTCATAAACTGCTTTGTTAACTATAAATCATAGACACTTCTTTATATTAACAAGTTACAGAGAGAGTTTTAAGATGTGAATTAATGCCTTGCTGGCCAATACATTACTTTTATGTGGGTTGTAGCCACCTAACCCAGTCAGAATAGACCCACAGAAATAAATGTCCTTAAAGTAGCCTTCCTCAGCCATCCAGATGTTCTTGACTGCAACTCCCATCAGCCCTAGCCAGCATGACAAATGATCAGGGGTGGCAGAAGACATTTTGGGTATGGCTGATGTATGGTCTCAACCTGTTGGTCTCAACTTTATACTTGTAAGTCTCTAGGTGTGGAATAATTTGTATTTCAGTATTTCTTGGTCAGCATGGGCGTAGAAGAAGGAAAAAAGATGAACCCTGGAATGCTGTGGGTTGGGGCTAAATCTGGTACTTACTGTTAAAAGTGTGACACTTAGTGTAACAACTTCACAGTGAGTACCAGCACCATTTTTTTTCTAGAAAAAAAAGCACTAAGCATAACAAATAGCCATATATTTGGCATTTTTTTCTGGATAGGTTAGCATTTCTGAAAGTGATTAGCTTATGAAATCCCAATAATATTTTTAAACTAATCTGAATTCAATAAAATGCACCAAGTTAAGATTTCTACACAAATCTATAAATGTTTTTAAGACACACAAAAATACCAAAGCCAGAATTTAAGGCAAAATGGGTTGAATGCAAAAGATGGCTTGCATCATTGGAATTCTTACAGCTCCCTTTCTGCTGCCGGTCTCATGTCATTCCAGAGATTTTTAGGGTGCAGTGGAGCAGAAGGGGCAGGAAAGCCCTGTTGCACTAGCCCAACTATACCTGCACTTCTCTATAATCAACCCATTAGGAAGTACCCAACAAAATAGTTCTGCAAAATGGAACTACACCCTTTCATCTCCCTGTGAGCCCTTCAAATCTGCTACAGAGGGCTTGGAGAAAACCTAGTGCAAATTTAGTGGGCATGCAGGAACAATAAGTTCTGTTACACAGCCAGAAGTCCTTGCACTAACTTACTTTTTCAGATATCACCTATCAGGACTTGAAACTTCAATATTATATATTAACACTGTGCTTTGGATGGGAACTTTTGGGTTAATGGGTGGTTCCAAACTGAATAAATAAATTATACCTGCTGCAGTTTTACTTGAATATTTATTTTGCATAGTATTTTAGTGGAATCAGCACTAGCAATGAATAAATGCATTGTGATATTTCTATTTAGATTGTCATTCTTTCAAAGTGAAATCAGGGTGACTCATTTAAGAGAAGTGTACCTAGATGCTGATGTGCACATATGGGTTAATAGTAGCAGTAAGAGCAAATTTCTAAAACAATTTTCAACTATCAAATACAGACGTGGAAATTTTATACTGTTTATATCAGCACTGCTCTTCCTAATAAGTACATATCCTGAATGTACCAAAAGACACCTTTAGCATTCTATTCTTCTCTATTCAAAATTTATTATCCCCAGAAATGTAAGTAAGAGAAATGACAGATATGGAGATATCCAGTTGGTGTCCCTTTGCTTATAGAAGGCATCTAGGAACAGGAAAGGAGGCAATGTCTGGCAATTCCCTCTCTTCCTGCAGTTCTCTGCCCCAACTTCCATCTGCTGAGCAGTTATCCAGAGCAGATGGGGGAGGGAAACTGCTGACAACTGTCACCCTCCCCATGCAACTTGTAGATGCTTTCTGCCAGCAGAGGGACACCAAATGGATATCTCCCGTATAAGTGAAGAATCACTAAGACTGTACATACTTCAAAACAGTACATGTAAACTATGGAACAAATGGACCAGTCTAGAAATAATAAAGCACACTGTAAAATTTGGAAGAGAAGGTCTTCCACAAGACTATTCAATTTTAACTGATTAGCTGGAAATTAGAAGACTTTAAGCTATAAAAAGAGCCAAGCAATTAAAAATTACTAGCACAACCACTGCACTTTCCCTCCACATCATAAATATTTATAAGTCTGACAGTGTTCCAGAGATGTGCATCCTCTTAAAAATCCATTGATTATTCACTGAAGAATGAATTGAAACAACACTTCACTTGTGACTTGAGAGTACAACTAAACTTCTCGCTAGCAAGAAAGTTCACAGAAAATATTCCTAGAAATCACAACGTAACTGTAGACCTTGCTTCTTAAGCAAAGTATTTAAAAAATCAGCTACCAAATCCTACCTACTTATCACAGGGGAAAGTAGTAATTTTAACAAGTCACTGGTGTGCTAACACAATAAAGGTGAGTTACATCACAACATGTTTTCTATTGCTTTAGTGAGAGAGACAAGGCAGGTCAAATGCGGGGGGGGGGGGAGGAAAAAAATAATGGGCAAGAAGATGCTGTAGAGAACTTGGAAAGCTAAATGTAAAGAAGCAAAAAAAGGCTTTCAAGAACGAGGAGATTGTGCCAAGAACTCCCAAGACTAGCAATCAACCCAAGTGGTGAATAAATCCACCTTTTCTATTTAATTTGGTGAGGGGAGGGGGAGATACAAAGATGTCGTGAACTCCTCTTCCCAGTACATATATACCTCATACACTGATAAAGCATCAACAGACCTGCCAACAACACCTGCACAAGTTACTGGCATACGGTCAAAAAGATTCAATTTGCTTTATTATTGCAGAGTCTGATCACCCTAAAAAACCCTAAAAACCAACTTTTTACTGAGCTGTGTTTAAGAAAATATCCCACAGTGAATTCTGACACAGGACTCATGAGAATTCTTTTTCCAGATTCCTCTGCACAGCTACGGATCATTCTTCATCGAAGTCATAATTACAATTCCTTCTACTGTGAAAATGAAGTTCAGGGGAGTTGTCTTCAGTAATTATTTAAACCTATACTTTCTCTATAGACAAAAAGAATAATTTAAAATTTTAAGTACCAATATAGTCATACCTCATGTTACGTTTGTTTCAGGTTGAGCATTTTCAGACTGCGTCCCGCAGCGACCCAGAAGTACCAGAAAGGGTTACTTCTGGATTTCGCCGCTCACACATGCGCACAAAATGGTGTCACGTGCATGCACAGATGCGGCAAACCGCGACCCGCGCACATGCAGGTTGTGTTCTGTTCATGTTGCGAACGGGCCTCCAGAATGGATCCCGTTCACAACCAGATGTACCACGGTACCAGTAAACAGCTATGGGTAGTCAAGTTTTCTGAACCCTCCGTTATCAGAAAAAGGGGAAACAATGAATGTTTTTTACATTAAGGTACTGAGGATGACTCCCTCCACCCTGCTCAGCTGATACAATGTTGCTGCTGGCTTCCCTCAACCCAGTGGGAAAGATGAGGATGGTGTAAGAAAATCTATCAGGCAGTCTCCTCTTCTTCCTGGTTTGCAAGTACTATATAGTATAACTAACCAGTATTTGACCGAATTACTGACTAGTGTATTCATTTTGCAAGTCAAATGGCCAACACTATATTGTACTCTTTAAAATCTGCAAAGAGCTAACAAGGTATCCCTGGTATATGCAAACTATTTACTCTGATGCACTTTCACTGAAATCAATAAGACTACATTATTATAAGTGGCCTATGAATCACTGTGTCATACGTACTGTAGCTATAGCAATGCCATCAAATAGTGTTAGGGGACAGGCAGCAGCTGTGCTTACTTGTGCTGCCTAGTCCCACACCTTTCTGTGACCCTGTCCCTCCTCATGATACCACAGTACACTCTTCAGTTTCCCGCTGCACACTTGCAGCATGACTATTTCTGTACACAACAATTTCACAGCAGCTTGAGTAAAGGCAGGGTGAAACTAACTGATGACTTTCCATCACTTTGTAAGCAGTGATGGCACCAGAATGCACATGGTACAAAAAGAAAGAACAGTTGTTTGTCTCAAAAGAAAGATTTGCTTGTTCAACCATGTTGTAGCTTGGGCGGGGGAGCCTGGACAGTAAGTACTACAGAAAATCCAAAGGCTCATGATCAGTAAATGAGAAAATCAGAAAAGGACTGGTGTGAAAAGCAGGGTGGCATAAATCAATTCCTGGTAACCTCAACAACAGATTGTGTGTTTTCATATATGTTTAAAGCCATTGGTTTCAAACTACTACTCTTAATGGATTATTTCTGGAGAATCCAAGCCATCTTTTAACTTTGGAAGTGTGAAACTCTTCTTAGCCAAGCAGCCAGCCTAGACAAAAGCAACATTACAGCATATGAACATTTGTTAGTGCAAGATACACATTAAGCCAATTTAATAATACAAGAATGTGTTGGATTCAGAGAAAAATCAATGTCAGACTAATTTCCCCCCTCCCCTATCAGTTCCCTGTAAACTATAAATCCTCACCCAGAGGTCAGCAGAACCTGCTGAAAATGATGGGGTGTGGCATGGGGACTGAGGGGGAAGGGAGAAGCCCTGAAAATCAGGCTAAGGCAGCTTCCAGAAGTAGAAGCTGGATCCAACCCAATAATGCCAAGTACAAAAAGTGTTAAGCAATACCTTCTGCTGGATCAATTTATGAGTATCTCAGTTACAAATAATTTTAGCCAGCCAGAAAAGAAGGATGGGCAGTTATCAACCATTGGCATACCTAGCCTTTAGTATCAAAAATACTGTATATCATCCAATCCCTTACCAAAATGTAAGCACTCAGGATGAGAAATCCAAGTAGCTAGGGCAACAGATCACCAAAAACAGGGTCTCACAGAGTGGCTGGGGAAGCCCAGCCAGATGGGCGGGATATAAATAATTTATTATTATTATTATTATTATTATTATTATTATTATTATTATTATTATTATTATCATTGCAAATTGAGGAACTAGACTAATGGCGTTAGTCACATATGACTAAAATATATCTTATTCCAAGGCCAATACAGCAACTGCCATGAGTGCTGGAAGGAAGACTGCTCCTTGCTGCAAGGCCCATTTTTACCTGGCCTAGGAGGCAGGGCCCAGACTCACATTGAACAGCCAAAAGAGACTCCTGGAAAGCCACTGAGCCATTGCTAGAACAACTCTTGGGTTGGGGCAGCTGGCCAAAATGTTTCACAATGTTTTAGACGGTTCTAATTTTGGTTCCTCTTTTTTTGTTTTTGTTGGGCTGGGGTTCTTTAAATGTTTAGTTGGGGTTGGCGGTTATTTTAATTTGGGTATAACTGTAAACTGTTTATTATTGCTGTTATTATTATTATTGATTTCCATTGATTTATTGGTTTGTTGTCTGCATAGAATATTCTGTTTTTTAACGTTTGATGTTTGGTTGTATTTTTATATATGCTGTAAGCCATCCAGAGTGGGCAGGATATAATAATAATAATAATAATAATAATAATAATAATAATAATAATAATAACAACAACAACAACAACAACAATAATAATATTGCAAAGTTTTCTGAGATATAATGAATTGCTCCTCCCCTTTAAAACACAATAGTCACAATCTATTAGCTACACCAGAATTGCTATATTTCAGCTATAAACAAGGTCCCTTGTATGGTTATTCAGAACTGCTCCTAGCAAATGTACTTTAACTTATAGCTCATGCTGTTTTGTGTATTGTTTACAACCTACTACCATAGTCAATGACTCTAAATTACTAGGATTTGTTAAAAATGCTATAATATTGAATAAAAATGCACATCTGTGTAAGTCATCATTTTCATGGAATGGCTTTAACTGCTTTAGGTGTGGACCATTCCACATACTAGTTTGCCAGCATGTGTATACAACAAGGAGTTGAAGCCCATTCTGGATTCATGATGACTATATGCATAAGACACACATTTGCTGCAGTAACATGTTATATGCCTATTTGTGCACCAAAATACATAATATTTGAATCCGTCTTAATATTTTACAGCTTCATGTATGTGTATGTGTAGAAATCAATGAAATTTCACACAGAGACAAAAGTATGTATTTACAGTGCTAGCTTACACCCAATCCTACCAAATCTTAGATGTTAATGCTATAACATCCCCATCTAACTAGTGTGGGTAAGTGCCACAAGTCAGGCTCCAACAATGAGATAATGCTATCCTAGATGAACATACTGAAGCACATATGCAACCTGATTTGCCTTTGACATTCTGCCTCTTACTGTTTCTTTGAGCCAGATGAACAGGCAGACAAGCACTTAGTCATGACATGCCAGTATCAGGCAAGCAGGCCATGCTATACTGGTTTACTAGCTTTTGTTGCAAGTTGGCCACTTATGGCGTAGCCTGATCTCCTATAAGGAGAAGCCAGAGAGATTCCCCATGTCAGTACTTATGGGGAATCTCTGTAGCCTGTTTATGTAGGAGTGCCTACAGCAGAGACCCAACTGGAGATGCTGTAATGAAATCCACATACACCCTGTACGAGTTTTGCAATACAGAGGCTAAAACCAAAAAGACGTCCTTAGTCAATATGCAACCTTAAGTGACATTTTCATGTTTAGAAAGTGATGTCAGTCAAATAAAATCCAGACATTGTTCATGGTGTACTTGAGATATCTATACCAAGTGATAGTTCTACCCTTCTAATGTGAAAGCTTGAAGAACTACAAAAACTGGGAATTAGAAAGGTAAACATAAGCTAGAGCACCAAAACTATGCACAATATTTTTGTAACACTACAATTGTTTTTAAATACAAATTTATCCAAGCCCAATATATCAGAAAAGTAGATAGGGAAAGAAATGTGCATGCACAAAAACATCACTCATTCTGCTTTTCAGGAAACTACAGATGTTTCTACAATATCACTAAGGTAAATTAACCCCCTCCCCCCAAAAAAAAATCTATGTGAAGCCAGAAAGACACATAAATGTTGCCAGCAATAACCATGTATACACAGCTTCTTCAAATGAGATTTTGGCTTTTAGCCACTGGCATTCCTCAGGCACACTGTTGTCTTTACTCATCCTTCCACTATATTGTAGTTGCACGAAAACCACAAAGTGAAATCAGTGGGATTAGTTTTTCAGTCATCCATAGATTCACAATTCTATGACTAGAGCAGCACTTGCAGTCCTCTCTCCTCCCCACCCCAAAAAGACGAATAGCAGGAAGGAGGTGTTTGCACCATGTCCCCCTCCTTCCAACAGAAGGAATGGAGTTCCCCAAGAACAGCAGCAGAACAATCTCCTGCTACACATTCTTCTGGATCACGTCCAGAATAGACTGTACAGGACAAGGCAATGGAATTAGGGAGATCCTGGACCACCACAACCAGCAGCCAAACTCCCCGGGTGCTAAGGACATTTTGCATCATGGTCCTGTTGTCTGGTGCCTGAGACTCAAGAGTAAAACACCCCCCCACCCGCCTGCTGCAGCGCAGGTCACTTGGGTTGTGCTGTGATCGGTGTGAGAGCCAAAGTGCCGACCTGCCCAACACACAAGTAAAATTACTGCTGAGAGATACTACCCCCGCTTGCACCATATTGTAAGTCACCTAGATGGCACTGCGGACAGCACAGAACTCAAAATGCCGCCTTGTGCAACTCACAAGTAAAATTGTTACCACTGAGGGAAACTTCCCCAGTGCACATTGCAGTATGAGCCAAAGTGCATGGCACCTCACAGCAGCCACACTGAACTGGCCAGGCCACCCGGATAGGTGCTTCTCCCCCCCCCCCCCGCCCTATTGCAGGGCCAGGCTGGGCTCTGATGGTAGAGCCAGGAAGCTTGCTCTGAGCCACCAGCCAGTCATCACTGCTTCTCTTTTTCTGTGGGGTGCTCTCGGAGAGCCTGACTTCCATTGCCTCCACCCACTTCCTCACCCAGCTCAGCTCCCTATGGCTGGCTGCAGTGGGTTTCCTCTCCCCACTCTGGTTGCCTTGGTGGCATTGTCCGGTCCTCCTCCTCCAGCTCCGGGACTTTTGCGGGGACCCAGCCTGGCTGCAGCCACGCCATACTGGCCCATGGGGCACATACCTCTGTGGGGTGGGGTGGTAAGGCTCTTAAAGCTGGCAACTATTAAAAGTGCCAAGACGACATGACAAAACTTGGAAGGAGCATGAGGAAGGACAATGAAGAGTATCAGCATGTGGGGACAATGCGGTTTGGAGAAACATGAAGGGATCATAGAATTGTAGAGTTGGGAGGGACACTGAGTATCATCAAGTCCAACCCCCTGAAATGCAGGAATACGCAGCTGCCCCATACCTGCAACCTTGGCACCACTACTTGCCAACACCAATACCATCACCATGCTCTAACCAACTGAGCTATCATCTGTCGTGTTAAGCCTTGTCACGTGTGAGAAAGAAAGAGCTCGGGAGGGGGGGGTCCATGTGGAATAACTCCCTGGAAGGGATATGTTGGCATTCCAGGAGTCAGCTTGGAGAGGAGAAAGGGAACGTGGGTAGGCATGATGGATGTTGGGAGTGATACTGCACTAGGGAGCAGTTAAGAGTTTATCTAAAGGCTTTCTAGTAGAAGCAAAAGTTAGTAGTGGATGTAGGGGTTAGGTGCCATGTAAGAGCTATGTGTGTACCAGATAACATCTGCTGAGAAGGAAAGGTATTTGGGGATTAAACTTCATTCCTTGAGCTTGTGCTTTCCAGAACTTTTTGTTTGTGTTTTAAACCCAACATGTTTTGGTTAAGTTTTAGTTGCCTTGTTTAATGTACGTGGGGCATAATGTATGATATGCTTTTAATTTGAAATATACTATCTGGTTAGTTTATGACGGTTTAAGTTGTGCATTTTAAAGTGTTATTTACCTCAGACTATCACAGTAGTGTTTAAAATCTAAATAAAATTTGGAGTGGGGTCATTGAGGGACACTGAAGTCTTAGGTTGTGCAAACTGGTCACTCAAGGTGGATGTCTCTGCCATCAGTTGTGTAGGCCTGCAATAAGTGTTAGTTGTTGTGCCAGAAAGATTACATAATATGAAGGAAAGGGGGTTTAGGGACAGTCAAGAGCTTGTTTGCAGAGTGGAAGGAATGGAGTACCTTTTTCTGCCTTCCCACTTACAACCACTCTCTGAAGACTAGAGAAGGGACCCACATAAGAATATTAGGGGAGCTTTCTGCGGTCTTCAGATGAGGGCTAGATCATATGAAAAATTAACATAAGATTTTGGCTGGAGTTCATTCATTTGCAGCTTTGTAATCTTGTTATACAACAACAACAACAACAACAACAACAACAACAACAACAACAACAAAATCACCTAGACATTCTGTTAGTGCACCCGTAACCTAGTTTTCAGGTGTCATGTGGCACCAAACTTGTCTACCAGAGTTTCTAACACTGACCACAACAACCATTTGAGTATGCAATGGAGGCATCCTGTACATGGAAACTTGCTTGCACATATGAATTACCCCTTAATGGATCGAAGTAGCACATAACTGAACTTAAACACATGCAACCAACATATCTGCTTTCAATGTCTTTATGTTCTTTTTAAATGGCCTGTACTACTGTGCATTTCCAAAAATTAATTTAGCCCATACTAAACATTTATTGATTGGCATGCAAGACCCAGGATAGGTCCTAAATGAAGTAGTCAGGACAGAATTTCAATCAAAAAGTGAGACATTCTAAATATGCATACCATCATAAGGGATGGTATAACATACTGTACCAGATTCTGGATTTAGGGTGCAGTCCTTTGCACACTTACTTACTTCTGAATAGGCCTACCATCTGTTATTCCATTAAAATGTATGAAGGGGGGAAAAACTAAAGTAAATTAAGCATAAGGATGCCAAAAGTACATTGGACAGAAGAATTATAGTAAGTGCTATGTTATCTTTATGCAGCGTGCTAGCTAGTAAAGCTATGCTGCTCCAGAAATGTTCATTTGACAAAGTCATATCATTGTAATACACTGGTGATTTACTGGCTTACAAAACATCTGACAGTATCAGAAAATATTGACTCCAACATTACAAAGCATTACTTAACCATTGACAAAACAAAGGTGAAGAAAAAAAGATCTACTACAGTATTCTAGACTGGGTAATTCATGAGATGAGGAAATGCCTAAAGAATTATTTTGAATCTGGAATGATGCTGAAGCCTAAGATTTCAGAAGCATAAAAAGCAAGAGAAATGTTAAGTATACTAATTTTGCAAATTTTATTAATTTATTACATGCATATAACTCTATTGTTTTTATTTCTACATGAATAGTGCTACTTTATTCGATAACGTCAAACTATATTTCATTTAAAAACTAGCCAGTAGAAAAACCTTCATGAACATTCTTTCCTCTGCAGGTGACATACAAGAGCATATTGGTAACAATTGCTTATTATAACATAAACCCCTTCAATAAGATAATTGTATACACTAATTTAGAAACAAAGTAACTTGCAATTGAGCTCTCCTCCACCTTATTGATATGAAACCCTGGTCCAATTCATCAGTGTGAATCTATGCTATAAACTTTTAAAAGTAATTTCAGAAAGCAAAATCAAGTTGCAAAATCAATTAGGGCCATAAATAGAAAACACTACCACTATCCTTATTGTTCTTCTGAATGGCATTTTAAACCTTGGCATCTGATTTGGCATGACAGCTTTTTCAAAGGGAAGATGACAAATGAGAGTTTTACATGAGATATGTCAGGTGTCATATCCCCCCAAAGAAGTGTAACCCTAGGGTTCTTAAGATCATCTGGAACTACATCAAAATGAAAAGAAAGCTGCAATAGCCTTTAATTATAATTTCTTAATTTTCAAAGTTACTATCTTGCATATTTAGTATATGCATACAGTTATAGGAATGGCTGATTTGAGATTGACACACAGTAATGCACCCTTAACTGTGCTGCTAGAAGCATGATAGATACAAGATCATTCATACTACAGTGGAACCTCGGTTTTTGTACATATATATACAGATGAGCACTGCAAAACCCAGAGTCGTCCGCGACTGGACTTAACGGTCAGGGGTCCCTTTACCTTTTATACAGGCAACTACCCATTGAAAATACAATGCAACACATTCTAGCTTGACTTTTGATCTTACAAAATGTCTTTTGGAAATATACCTCAAAGTAACTGATGCCTGGCCTTTTCAGTTTTTTAAAATACACAAATGTAACGTAACACTTCATACATCATAATTCTGCAAAAAAATTAATGGAATACAACAGAGCAACATTTTGATCTCAGAACCTATTTGAATGCCTTGGTGATAGAAAAGCATTTCTTCAAATACCGATGCAATCAAGAACCCAGACAGGACCCTTACACACCTTCACGCAACCTAATTTTGTCATGGCTCCACTCCCCCTAAGAATAACGTAATCCTGCTGCTTCTTCAGCTAACATAATAGAACACTAACACAACCCAGTCAACCATGCACAACCTTTGGGTTTAGGAAACCATTTATACAAATGTTACCAGTCTGCATCTACTGTAAATACATCAGCTTGACTAACAAAGGTAGCGGGGAAAGACCCTCTTTACTTCAGGACCTTCCCAATCTTCAATGAACCAATACTGAACTGAAAAATAGCTTGACCTAAAATAACATTACCATCTCTTTAACTCCCTTTCTAGCGCAAACAGCACACTCAAAGAAGGCATATTGCATTTTTAAGGAGCACCATATACACTATATAATTCAACAAATCCACAACTGTAAATAAATGTTACACTCCCCAGATCAATACTTTGGATAATTATGATTTGGCAACTCTTAACAGTCATTCACCCACCCACCTCCTTTCCTGTTGCCACACATTCCTCTGCATCTATTGGGTCGTCCAACATTTAGGACTCAGACCCACAGCGATCTAGGGGGTGGGCTGGTAATTTTTAACTCTACATCCTTAACCTAAGGGATATCACATCGCCAACATTTGAAATGAGAGCATGTAACAATTTTATTATTATTTTTAAAAATGTTGGAAGAGAGGGAGTCCCCCATTTTAACTTGAAAACTTAAAACTGAAACCCCAGCAATATCCTCTTACCTTCATATAACAGCCACGTCCTTCCAGAGGATGATAATGGAGCAAGGGAGCAACCCAGAAAAGGGAAGCCAATAGGTAAAGTGGAGGTGGGAAGGGGGGTCTTGCCCCCCAACACACACACACCTCACACACAAAAGGCTCAAATTAACCCGCAGAAAAGGCTCAGTTCAGTCGAGTTCTTGCACCCCGCGAGGAGCAGCAGCAGCAAGCGAATAGGATGGGGGTCTCCAGCAACCGTTGCAGTGAGCGCCCCCTCTCAACTCAAAGCCCCCCCACATTCCTGCCGCAGACAGAAAGGCAAGGGTGGGTGGGTGAGCAGGTGGAGGGAGGGGGGAAGGCAATGCAGCCTCCCCCCCTCCCCACCCACTGGGCACCCCCTCCAATAGAGGGAGGGGGAGAGGGGGGAAGGGGTCTCAAGCAGTCACCCCCTCTGCCTGAGGGAAAGGCACCCCCGGACCTTTTCCTCCCGCCCGCCCCGCAAGGAGGCTTCCCCCTCTCTTCCTTCTCCTGCAGCCGTGGGGCCGAGGCTGGGGGGGGGGGAGAGGCGGTAGCTAAACACCGGGGCTCTGCCTGCCTGCACTGAGCGGGGGGCCGAGAACGAGCAGCAGCTGCCGCCGCCTCCTCCGTCTTCCTCCCCCTCCTCCACCCCAGAGCCTGCCTCCCTCCTTCCTCTCCTCCAGCCTGCCTTTAGACAGGCAGCAGCATAGCAACCAACATGGCAGCTGCGCAGTCACCCAGCGGAAAGTGGGAAGGGGGCAAGCTCTCGCGAGAAGCGCCCGAACTCTGCCCGCTCTCGCGCCCCCGCCCCTTCGCCTCTCCTCTGTCGCTGCCTAGCTTCTGGCTCGAATCACGCGACGGGGTTGGCTGCGCCGGCCAAAGCCCCGCCCGTCTCCCTTTCCGAGGCAGGCGGTTGGCTGGCCGGGACGTCCGTCGCTGCAAGGGCAGCGACTGCGCCCGTCACGGCCGTAAGCCTCTCCGAAGTTGAGGCTTCATTCAGAGCAACCAAGGGTGGATTTTTGCAGTATTTCGCGAGGCTCTTACAAAAGGCCGGGGACGGAGAGCGGCTGCTTGAATGAGAGTTGTAGTGACACCTGCTGGCAATTTCATCCTGGGCTTTTTTATTTTGCGGGTCGCGGGTGTTTTTTCTTTTTCTTTTTGGAAGCGCAGTTTGTGCATTTCACCAGCGTTTTATTGGATCTAGCGCAGTTCTCTCGCCCGCCCTTCTTTTCTTGTGATCATTGTCCTTCGTTACGGCTGTGCTTTTTTGGATCGTCGTAGCTTTCCTTCTTTTTTTGCGTTTTGTCCACAATTTTCATTTTTTGTGTGATGTGCAATCGCTGCAGAACTCGCATAACCTCATTATTTCTTCTTCTTGTAGTCAGAATCGCGTGTAAAAAAGCGGCACGGTGCATTGCAAAGGCGGGCGAGCTGAGTGTGTGCCTGTTTTGCGGGACGTGTTTACAACATCGCCATAATATATTCTTGCGTAAAGCTGTTGAGGCTGCCACCCTGCAGACACACTTCCCTGGGAGTGAGTTCTGAGTAGACATGCATAGGGTTAAGCGGTAAAGCTGCAACTCTTCCTTCCAAGCATAACGCTGTAAAAACCACGAAGGGATTCACTTATGAGTAAACATCTGAAGGACTGCGCTCTTACGCTGTAATGATGCTCATGCTGGTAGGGAAATAAGCCCTATTCAGCTCACTAAGACTTTTGAGGAAGCAGGTATAGGAAGGGAAACTCTTTTATGTAAAACACAGTGAAAGTGGATCCATAGGTTCCCCACCAATAGAATAATAACAACAACAATAATAATAATAATATATAAATCCTGGTACTTTATTCTATCACACATTATGTCCTTGCCAATAATAATAATAATAATAATAATAATAATAATAATAATAATAATAATAATAATAAAATTTATTATTTACACCCCACCCATCTGGCTGGGTTTCCCCAGCCACTCTGGGCAGCTTCCAACAAAATATTAAAATACCATAGTCTGTTAAACATTAAAAGCTTCCCTAAACAGGGCTGCCTTCAGATGTCTTCTAAAAGTCTGGTAGTTGTTTATTTCTTTGACATCTGATGGGAGGGTGTTCCACAGGGCGGGCACCACTACCGAGAAGGCCCTATGCCTGGTTCCCTGTGTAACTTGGCTTCTTGCAGCGAGGGAACCGCCAGAAGGCCCTCGGCGCTGGACCTCAGTGTCCGGGCAGAACGATGGGTGTGAAGATGCTCCTTCAGGTATACTGGACCAAGGCTGGTTAGGGCTTTAAAGGTCAGCACCAACACTTTGAATTGTTCTCAGAAACATACTGGGAGCCAATGTAGGTCTTTCAAGACTGGTGTTATGTGATCTTGGCGGCCACTCCCAGTCACCAGTCTAGTTGCCACATTCTGGATTAGTTGTAGTTCAAAGGTAGCCTACATGTTGAACATCCTAAAGATAGGCTCAACTGTGCAGAAGTATTGATTTAAGAATTTCCAAGTTGCACCTATGTCCAATATCCAAATCTTAGGATTGTGACTCTGGAGCCATGTGAGAATCCTTGGTAAAATTATGAGGACTTCATGATTTAACTTGAACCCAGGAACAGCGGTGTGCTATGCAATGAATGAGGACACAGGTGGCGCTGTGGGTTAAAGCCTCAGCGCCTAGGACTTGCTGATCGAAAGGTCAGCGGTTCGAATCCCTGCTGCGGGGTGCGCTCCCGCTGCTCGGTCCCAGCGCCTGCCAACCTAGCAGTTCGAAAGCACCTCCGGGTGCAAGTAGATAAATAGGGACCGCTTACCAGCGGGAAGGTAAACGGCGTTTCCGTGTGCAGCTCTGGCTCACCAGAGCAGCGATGTCACACTGGCCACGTGACCCGGAAGTGTCTCCGGACAGCGCTGGCCCCTGGCCTCTTAAGTGAGATGGGCGCACAACCCCAGAGTCTGTCAAGACTGGCCCGTACGGGCAGGGGTACCTTTACCTTTACCTTTATGCAATGAATAGTGATTTAAATTAAACAGACAAGGGTGCTTTAGTTCCATATTTATGTGTGTTGGTTTTGAAATACTCAGCTGCCTTAAAATGAAGGTTCAGAGAGCTCAGCAGGATTGCCTGTATTTTGCTGCATTGGACAGGAATATATTGTGATACGTTTAGGGTCTTGTGGCAACAGCACTATTTGTGCGATGCTCAGCTTGCAGTTCCCCACAAATGCTGGGTGGACAGATGTGGGGAATTGGAGCAGACTGTGTTGTTACTATTGTTAAGGATGGTGGGGCAGATTCAATTCAGTTTGCCTCTGAGGGTGAACCCGCCCAAACAATCCATGAATTGAAATGCAGAAATTCTTTGAAATTCACACTTCTCTGAATTTTGCAGTGCAGTGCTTTGGTCAAGTCATGAGTACCAAAATGCATAATTTGAAGGGAAGTGTGCATGAAAATGCATGTATAACTGAAAATAATGTACAAAAATGCAACCAGGTCAGCATACATAACGAGAGATATTTTGCCCCCAAATCACTTAGGGCCACTCAGCACCTTAAATTGGGCTGGGAAGTGCAGATCACAATAAAACAGGTAAAATACTGCCTTGCCTCTCTATACTTTATAGAGACTTGTCTGGTTGGGATGGCAATAATTTAGCATGATGAGAACAAGCCACAGTGAGCCTTAGGTTCATGTGCTTTGCCTCCTACTCTGGTGCAGCTGCAAGAAGAACAGAAATTTTAACTTCCAGTCTTGCTTAGTTTGTCATCTGAACTTGACACACTGTAGTTAATATTAGCTATGACTTTTCTGGAACAGTCTTCAGAAACAAAACATTGTTAACATTAGCTACAGTTATGGTACTTTAGGATTTCCATGACATGTCATTGTTACAGTTTATTTCTAAAGCTAATATTTGGTTACCTTTGGATCAAAAAACAGTTCCCAAGGCAGGTGTTGTGTAAGAGTGCTGGGGAGCCAACAGGTCTCACACTAGGCACATGTGAGATTCCGCCCCCCCCCCAATGCCCGTATGTAGGATACAATATTGTATCATGTTTCCTTAAAATATTCTTACACATTTGAGGTAGCAGAGTTTGGGGGTGCAAAGGCACCCATAACTGCTAGAGTCTGTGAATGTTAGAAATTAATAAATTGCAGAATTTAGTAATATGAGTATTGAAGGGAAGATGCCAGGGCCTCACCTGAGAAAGAAGTCATTGCCAAAATGTGTTGGAAGCAAGTCATTAACTCATCAATGACAGGAGGCTCTTCCGGTGGGAGGAGGAGGTTGCCAAGGAGGCAGGGGTCATGATGTCACACAGGAAAAATGTGTCCTTTTGAAATTTAGAAGTTGGGGAAGAAGGAGGAGAGCTCTCATGAGCTGCTGTGAAGGCCAGAACCATCAGTGGTGGACCTTTGAGTCTCATTTCAGCAGCACCCTGTGTGATGCCAAAATTCAGAGACCCCTCTCCTCTCACCTTCCATTCTGTATTATAGTTGCAGCACCCCATAGGCTCTGCTGAGGCTCCAATGCGACCGAACTGGTTCTGATCCCCTAAATCTGTCTCTGTAACCGTTTGGGCAGGCTGGGAGAGAGGCACAGAGGTGTCTGGGAAACCAATGCTGAGCTGTTGTGAAGGACGGGCTCCTGCTGAGATGTGAATGCTGCGAAATCTCTTTTCCATTGAAAGCTTCTTGTACAAATATGTGTCAATAAATCATATATCAAAGACACTGCAGACTCCTCCACACCTCATTTCCCCCAAAGGAACCCAGGCCCCTTGGAATCTTGTGCACCAGCTCAGCAGAGATTGGGGTGGCCAGTACCAATCTTACAGTTGCAGTGCCTAAAACTAACTTGGATGGAACTCCCAATAAAATCAGTGGGACTTACTTCTGAGTAAGCTTAGTTACAATCAGTTATATATTTAGCTTGCAGTTATGCATGCTGAAATTCCTAATTTGCTTTGCTAAAATAGATTGCAGCCTCAAAAGATATGTGAAGAATATAAGCCAGGATGGGGTACTTGTGGTTCTCCAGATATTTTGGACTCAGAAGACCCATTAGCTCTGCACAGCTTGGCCATCAGGGATGGTAAGTATAACCAGCAACTGGACAGCCACAGGTTCTCCATGGCTGGCCTAAACAATGTGACCATGAAATGTGGTTATTGTGCTTAGGGCCCCTTTCAACCTTCGAAGTTTGACAGCTGCAAGGGAAATGGGGGATGAATCACTCTTGCATGTTTCTTCCTACTACTAGGGTTTGCTGTTGTTGGAGACAGGTGGCTAGGCTGTGCTCTGAGCACAACTATCAATTCTTATATTTTTCTCTTTCTTACCACAGCAGGTCAGTCTCTGCTAATGGTTCTCTGTTCACCTTGTGCGAACTGGTTTTGCAGACTGTGTGCAGCCAGAGGCTAAAGGGAATTCGCTTGGTGGTTCCCAGGCTGGTTTACAAAATTAATTTATCAATCAAGCAATCTCAGCTATGAAACTCACTGGGTGTCCCTGGGCCAGTCACTAAGTCAGTCTAACCAACCTCACAGGGTTGTTGTGAGGAGAAAATGGGGACAACGAGTATGTACATCACCTTGAAGGAAAGGTGGGATATAACTGTAGTAAGTCCCATATTTTTCGCTCTATAAGACGCACCAGACCATAAGACACACCTAGTTTTTGGAGGAGGAAAAAAAGGAAAAAAATATTATGAATCTCAGAAGCCAGAACAACAAGAGGGATCGCTGCGCAGTGAAAGCAGCGATCCCTCTTGCTGTTCTGGCTTCTGAGATAGCTGCACAGCCTGCATTCGCTCCATAAGACGCACACACATTTCCCCTTACTTTTTAGGAGGGAAAAAGTGAGTCTTATAGAGCAAAAAAAAAATACGGTAAATAAATAATGAAGCTATAGCACTCTAGTTCTGAGTTAAATCAACATGCAAAGATGAATGTGCTAGCTCTGTCTCCTTTTTAAAAAACAAAAAACCAAAACCCTAATTTTGGTTCCCTGTGCAACATGGAACTCTGATTTTCCAGGATTGTAATTTGTACAGGGAATTCGCACAATAAGAACAGACTCCTTGCTGAAGAAGGTATTCCTCCAACTCATGTAGGATGATGGGGATGGCTTGTTTTTATTGTGTGAAGTAGGAAGGAATATTACAGGCATCAGTGAAAGCCACAGTTTAAGGAACTAAATGAAGCATAATTTCCTGGTAAGAAATTAGCCCATAGTATGCTCTGTTATAATGGCAATACTTACCTTTAGCATGAGTCATCCTTTATAGCTTGCACCTGGTGTTTCATAATCAAAGAGATAGTATTGGTTTTGTCCCAAAATGATTGCAAAATGTGGACTTTTTTGAGGTGATGATATCTTAAACAGCATCTCTGCATGCAAGCTGCCTTATAGATACCTGCCTCGTTGAACTTAGGCCCAATAACAACATGGTAGAGTGGTTAGTGGTTAGAGTCTGGGTTTAAATTCCAACCTAGCCATGAAGCTCACCTTGGTCCAGTCATTGTCTTTTGACATAACTCACCTCACAGGGTTGTTGTGAAGATAAAGTGAGGAGGGGGAGAATAATGCATGCCATCTTGAGATCCTTGGAGCAACTGAGGGATATACAGAGTTGCAGTGCACATGAAGGAGGTCCAACACGTAGCACTGGAACCCTGTTGTCTCACATGAAACACTCCAAATTTAATAAATAATAATAATAGCCAGGGCTCTAAAATGGCTTTTGTCGAACTTCATTTTCAAATACAGTGGTACCTCAGGTTAAGTACTTAATTCGTTCCGGAGGTCCGTTCTTAACCTGAAACTGTTCTTAACTTGAAGCACCACTTTAGCTAATGGGGCCTCCTGCTGCTGCCGTGCCGCCGGAGCCCAATTTCTGTTCTTATCCTGAAGCAAAGTTCTTAACCTGAAGCACTATTTCTGGGTTAGCAGAGTGTGTAACCTGAAGCATATGTAACCTGAAGCGTATGTAACCCGAGGTACCACTGTAACACCATTTGCTTATATTGTCAGGAGGCATATGAAAATACCACTAGATCAGTGGTGAAAGTATGCATGTGTTGGCAGCAAGCTGCAGAAGATGTTTTGTTTAATGAACAGTGCAGCCATAATATTAATAAAATGAAGCAAATCAGTTCACACCTATGCACATAAAACAAAGCAATACCAGATATGCTGGAGCAGGACCAAACTTCGCGTGCTTCCATGCAAGAATCTCCTGGGATTCTTTTCATGATGGTGAATGATCCTGTGATGTGGAGGGGCCCCATCCACCTGGTGCTTCAGCTGCCCCCTCCCCCATTTCACATAATGGTTTTTGAATCCTGAGTGTCTCTTGAACAGATGCACTTGCAGCTTTAAAGCAGAGGAGGGTTTCACTGATGGCTCCTTCCCGCTGCAGCCTCTTTCTTGCACCCTTGAAAATCTGCTCTTGGGCATTGAGAGGACTCAATGAGAATAGTGCAGGGACACGGGAAAATTGCGATTTGATTAAACTCACATTCATTCTCCCCTTCTGCCATCGGGAGCCCTATGCTGGACCGAAAGCTGGTCTGCACACAGAAGGGCCACAGGATCCCAGAGTATGCATTAGAGTTCTCCACTTCATGAAACCTCAAAAGAGTCAGTTTCTAGCTAGATACCTGAGAAACGTATAGGCAAAGGTGATTTGGGTGCAACCTGCTATATACTGTCAAACCCCAATAAGTATGCAAAGAACACCAAGTTAATTCGGTACAGTTTTGTATTCGATACTGTTTTTCAAAGGTTTTGCAAACAAAAAACAAAAAAACCCCTATATGTTTCTTTCTTTTCTGATGATCATTGATTTGGAAGAAATGATACTGAATTGATTTCTTTTTTTAAGTTAGAATAATCTTCAGAATAATAAAAGCAAGAGAGCTTTGATTATGTGGCAGAAGACAATTTTTATAAGCAATAATTACCTGCACTGTAACAATAAATGTTTGTCTTTATGATTTTATAGCAATGCAACTCTTGATTCCCATCTGAAATGTGGTTTATTCCTTCTAAACAAAATCGAATGGCTTTGCATACCTCCAGGAAGACAGCCTTGTAGATAAAACACGTGCTGCCAATTCTCAGTTAATTGCTTCAGTCCCCAGCATACTATTTGTGCACTTACACTCCTTTTCAAAAGGCTACTATGGGAAATAGGTGAATGACCATGTCTTTGTTACGAGACTGGAAGCAGCTCAACTGTGGCAGCTCAAAAAGGCGAAGGCCAGGAAAATATGAAGATATGGAAGAGAGATCAAACTCTTTATCATAGAATCACAGAATTGTAGGGTTGGAAGGATCATTTAGCCTAACCCCTTGTAGTGCAAGATTTTCAACTTTGGAGTACATTGATTTGCGGGTACCATTTAGTAAGGGGAATGCCCTGGTCATGTGATTTTGATAATCAGAACCAGCTACAATTTTTAAGGGAGACAGGTGATTGGACAGCATACCCTAATATTATTCATTTCAGTCATACCTGTGGACCACACCGGATTTAGGTTTGATGAGGCCCTAAGCCGCTGAAGGTAATGGGGCCCTTTATATGTCCAGCTGTCCTTTATCAACAACAAATTGACACTGTTTTTTTGTGTTGAATATATGCTATATGGTAATTTATGGACCTAATAGGTATCTAATATCAGTGATATTTTAGGGAGCAGGCTAGCAGGCGGGGGGCATTACTTACATCATGGGAGCCTACACAACACAAAACACTGTTGCTGTATGTAGGTTTTATTTTATTTGTTTTTTGTCTTATATTTCAGAAATGTACACCCAAGTTTTTCCCCCCTTTAAATTTTTTTGGGGCCCCCAAGAGAGTGGGGCCCTAAGCTATAGCTTGTTTAGCTTATACATAAATCTGGCACTGACCACACTGCAGGGAATCACCCTCAGGGTGGAGCTATCTTTTAAAAGCTCAACTTTTTTCTCCTTTAAAGTTAAGAGATACACTAAAAAATCTATTGCGCATTCTCATGCACCAGCCTTTTTAAATTCCTTTTGGTAGGTTTGGTGGAAGTGAACGCAGTACAGTGCTGGTCTTCTGCCAGAAGGAATCCAAGCCAAATCCTGTGATCTGTCTTCCACTGTATTTCTCATGCAGGGCTTAGTGAGGCATCATTGACATCAGTAGGAAACTGCAGACAGCATGAAAGAAAATGTGTTCCTTTCCCCCCGATGTTAGTTGCTCTGCTGTTGCAGTTTAGTCAGGAAATCGAGGGAAGCTGGTTGCAAGCCAAGATGGCAACACATGTCAATCCACAGGAGAGGAAAGAGAATAATGAAGAGGGTTGAATAATGTCTTTACCTTCAAACTAGCGATGGTTCTTCTTGAGCTAAATTAGCCATCGTTTCAGCCTATAATCCTCTTGCAGAGCTTGAAAGTGACCTTCAGCTATTAGAGATTTACCGTATTTTTTGCACCATAACACTCACTTTTTTCCTCCTAGAAAGTAAGGGGAAATGTCTGTGCGTGTTATGGAGGGAATGCCTGCGGGTGGCATGCCTACAGATTTTCCTCCTCTAAAAACTATGTGCGTATTATGGTCAGGTGCGTGTTATAGAGCGAAAAATACGGTATTTATTTTTTTGCCAACATAATTCAGAATTTGAATCTTCAGTTTAAGATAGCATTTCACATACTACGTTCATATGCTCCTTATGACAGTAAGGACTAACATCAAAATTCAATTGAATAACGTAAGCACCAACATTTGCTTTGGAATTATTCTTTGGGACTGGACACTAAGGGCAGAAATCACAGTGGTCCATGTATTACGTTTGTGCTTGGTATGTTAAAGCCTGCACGCATACAGTCAAAAATATATGAGGCAAATTGTAATGACTTTCCATATACCACAACCGTAGCCTCACAAACTCTATGAGCTTTTATGTGGTTCCAGTGCAGAAGTATAGCATGGTGATAAGTAATATGTGCAGATTTAAATCACTCAAATGGTTCTGAAGCATAATAATAATAATAATAATAATAATAATAATAATAATAATAATATCATCTCTGTCAAGAAATATATTAGACACCCTATTCCTATCTCTGCACACATTTACTGGCCTGGTCACAATGCTAGCTACTCTGTACACCTAACATCTTCTGGATCATTGTTACGTAAAAGAGCATACCATGGAAGATGAATGGATAAGAGAAGCACCTAAGAACACAGGCTTAAGGAGATAGCAAAAGACAGTCTCACAAGAGGTTTGAATTCCAGGTAAGGAGCATAATATGATGTAGCATACATACAGGTGCACTGGAAAGACCAAAATCGCTACCTGAACTCTCACAAAAATACAAGTTACTATTAATGGCTGTGTAATCTGAAGGACGGTTCTTGTTAGCAAATTGCAGCCGCCATTGTTAATTACTATCTGGTTCTAAGAGCCACAGAAGCATTCAGTGTTCCAGTAGATCTGGTTCCCATATGTCTGTCAGTCAGATCAATTGCTGCAACATCAGAGTGATTAATTCAGTCCTGCATATTTTTGTGGCAGTGCACAAAACTGGGTGTGTCGATTAGTCAAGAGCTACAGAGAGCTGTTTCCATTTTTGCATTTATTGCCTCCGATGAGAAATACCAAACTTATGCTAGTTTACTCAGAGGTGAGCCCTGCTGGGCTTCACTGGATTATTCCTTTCTGACTTCAGCGTCGCACACTTCACTTTGTACTAAAGACGGCTGAAGAGAAATAAAAGCTTTCCTCCAAGCCGTACATACAACCAGATGAAAAAAGGGCATAGAATACTTCCATTAGTTTTTATCACATAATATACTGTCCCTTCCTGTTGTTCTAATATTACATAGAATGGGGAGGATACTTTTTATAACCATGGAAAAGATGCAGAAAACAGGCGAGAAGGATAGAAGACTGGAAAGGATTCAGGAGATGATGCTGACTGGATAAAATGTGAGTGGGGAAGCAGGAGTTTGTTCCCCCTGTGCTTGAGTGTGTAGGGCACATGAATAAAATCCAAGCTTCAGTTCCTGACCTCTCCCATGAAGATTCTTGGGTAGCAGGGCTGGGGAAAATCTCTTCCTGAAACAGAGGAGAAAGGATTAAACTAGATATACCAACGGTCTGATTACTACAAGGTCACTTATTCTGCTGTGTAGAACAACGGCCAGATGCCTGGAACAAATTAGCTGTTATAAATTTCATGATACTACTGAGAGGAGGTCAGATGGAAGTCTATTGTATGCCAGTCTCAAACGTGTGGAATAATCCACCAAGAAGACCAATTTCTCCATATCTGTAACTACAATGGAATGTGACATTCCTCAGTTCAAAGGATTTACTCATTCAGCCACTCCTATACCCATATCAGAAAGCAACCTACATATGACTAAGTGTAGGTTGCATTCAATGAAATCTCCTGTGTCACTAGCATTAAACAAATGATCAAGGAAAACTATGTTCTCTAGTGTTGCATAATTTTGCCTACACTGCCACTTAGGGAAATGTTTCAGGGTGTGGCCTTGCTAGAGATTTTCAGGAGATACGGTAAGTGCTTTGTGCTTTAGAAAAACAGATCTGGATTCCAGAGTTCTTCAGCGGAGACTTTCTGCCCCCCTGTGTAGCATTTCTGCATGTATAATGACACAGTATTTAGTGTACGGTCTAAAGGTGATCACAGTTGAATGGCCATGTCTTTGGTTATAGTATGGGGAGGGTCATCAGTCCTTTTTGTAGAGATGCTGTAGTGGCCCAGAGCCTGGTCCAGATTCCAAATGCAAAGCTCAGTGGGGGTTGGAGGGGGAGATGCAGGGGAGATCAAACTCTTATTGGGAGTATGGTTTTATGCACAGGTGCTTTTTGGTAAAGGGGAACCAGTTGCAACATTGCAAAGAACAAGTAAAGGGGAGGGAATCCTCCCCTCCCTTCTAATTCCTTGTTCTCATAACTGAGGAGCAAGTATCCAGTGATGTTCCTTGGAGCTGATGTTACTCCAAGTAGCCTATTTTAATAAATACAGTGGTACCTCGGGTTACAGACGCTTCAGGTTACAGACACTTCAGGTTACAGACTCCACTAACCCAGAAATAGTACCTTGGGTTAAGAACTTTGCTTCAGGCTGAGAACAGAAATCGTGCTCTGGCGGCGCAGTGGCAGAAGGAGGCCCCATTAGCTAAAATGGTGCTTCAGGTTAAGAACAGTTTTAGGTTAAGAACGGACCTCTGGAACGAATTAAGTTCTTAACCTGAGGTACCACTGTACTGTATTTGAGTAAATATTTTATTTGCTACACTCTCATTTCTCTACATAAGAAAGTTATTGTGGGTGTAAGCTGTGGTATCTTAGAGATAATTGCCTCGATTGTTAAGTTGTACAGCAGAAACCATAAGGCGATTGTGGGCCATCTTTTGAGACGTTTGTTTCACGGAGCTGAAAGCACTGCTCTATTAAATGGAGCAGAGAACAAATGCTTTATTGGCTACTGGGCAGATGCTGCTTTGGCAGGCCTTCAGTATTTGGCTAAATTTGCTTAGGGTGCCATCAGATGTAACCTTTTAATACCACTGCCAGCCAACTGCATCCCCATGGAATCACACTGGGAGATTCAGTTCTTTTAGAGCAGCAATCACAAGACTTATGGTGACTTATAGTTACGTGAATGAATTATTTTGGCTGCCATAGCCTGAACTCTGTGGGGATGCAGAATGAACTAAGGACTAGCTGATCTCTGCTGGGTGGCCAAGTATAGGGGATGAAGGGCATTCTGCACACGTTCTAATTCTTCAGTGTTCTGTGTTTAATCTTTCCCCTTATATCCAGGGTTACTGGGGGAAGGACTCTCTTCCTGCTCTTATTATGAGGAGGTCATCTGCACAACAGGGTGGTAGATTGCAAACTTAAATGTGGCAACCAGCCCCCTCAGCCTATAATAATTACATCGGCTGCAGAGGCACTTGCCCAATATGTACTTTTCCATGCATGCATTAAAGGCACAGGAAACCTGTCCCCCACAAAAAGCCTTCCAGGCTTCACCTGTCTGCCAGCAAGTATCTGATGTGTGCTATCCCATCTTCACACCCAAATTACACATCATTTGGTTTCTGGAGGTCATGACTCAAAGGGCAGTTTGTTTCACTCTGATGGCTGGGAATCAGTGAACCTGCCCTGTGTTGTGTAAAAGGGGATGCAAGTGCCTCAGGGGGCTTGGAATGGAATATATAGGATTTTCTCCTGAACTAATTTTTAAGAACTAACCTCGCTTAGTATTGACTGCAAAACCTCTGATGTGCTCTGTGAGCTTTAGAGTGCCATGGGCAGGGTGGGAGTGGAGTCAGAGAAATCATTACGAATGAATGTGTACCTGCTAACCAATTGAATACAGTGCTAATTGGCAGGGAGCTGACAGGAACCCAATGCTCACCCCTTTATAGGAGACACATAGGTACAGTTTTGTCCTGTATAAGGAAATTAAGCATTCTTAACAGATGTGGTATTAGTCTCTGTCATCTATGGCAAATGCTTACAATTCCATCCACCTTACAGTATATGCAATGTAATAAGCAATGAATGGAAAGAGCAGCAAGGACTCAATTTTTAAAATGAAAAACAAAATACTATTATATATCTTGCCTAAAGACACTATTATTACAATAGCCTTGATTTTGTTGGCTGGATTTTGCAACAGTAAAAATGGAGGAAGAAATCTGCATGAACCCATTTGTTTGGTGAAGTCTTACCTCTAAGGGCTGGTTCTCATGACAAGTTTTGTACTGTATTCTAATTTGAATACTTGAGTACAAAAACAATTGCCTTGTGGATTGAATAGGAAAGCTGCATGAGAGCACTTTTAGCTCTGCTGTACACAATACTTGAATGATGGTTGCTCATCAGTACGGTGGAGGCATCGGTGGTGCTGTGGTCTAAACCCCTGAACCTCTTGGGCTTGCCGACTGGAAGGTTGGCAGTTCGAATCCCTGTGATGGAATTAACTCCCATTGCTCTGTCCCAGCTCCTGCCTACCTAGCAGTTTGAAAGCACGCCAGTGCAAGTAGATAAATGGGTACCGCAGCAGTGGGAAGGTAAATGGCATTTCCGTGCACTCTGGTTTCCATCACGGTGTCCCATTGTGCCAGAAGCGGTTTAGTCATGCTGGTCACATGACCCGGAAAGCTGTCTATGGACAAACACCGGCTCCCTCGGCATGAAAGGGAGATGAGCACCACTCCCCATAGTCGCCTTTGTCAATTGTCCAGGGGTCCTTTACCTTTACCTATGAGTACAGTACTCATATTCATACTTAAGGACAAAAACAACATACCCTAAAAGCAAGGTTGATAGCCGGAGAATTGATGTTTTTGAATTATGGTGCCGGAGGAGACTCTTGAGAGTCCCATGGATGGCAAGAAGATCAAACCTATCCATTCTTAAGGAAATCAGCCCTGAATGCTCACTGGAAGGACAGATTGTGAAGCTGAGGCTCCAATACTTTGGCCACCTCATGAGAAGAGAAGACTCCCTGGAAAAGACCCTGATGTTGGGAAAGACTGAGGGCACAAGGAGAAGGGGATGACAGAGGACAAGATGGCTGGACAGTGTTCTTGAAGCTACTAGCATGAGTTTGACCAAACTGCGGGAGGCAGTGGAAGACAGGAGTGCCTGGCGTGCTCTGGTCCATGGGGTCACGAAGAGTCGGACACGGCTAAACGACTAAACAACAACAAAAGCAAGGTTGATGTGGGCAAACATTTACCAAAATTTACTACACTGTGAAGGACTATGTCAAAGCTTTTCAAAAGTGGAAGTATGCAATGTCTAACAGATTACCCCTGTCCATATGTTTACTGACACTCTCAAAAATCTTTGGAAGCCAGCATTGTTCTTTAACAAGACTTATTATTCTATCTTTGTAGTGAGCAACATGTAGCCTTCCAGATGATAGTGGACAGCCATTATCCTCCACCATTGGCCATACTGGCTGGGGCTGATAGATTCAGAGGCCAACAGCTGGAGGGTCACAGGCTGTCAACCCCTGTTCTGAATGCTTGATAATTTCATCTTTAATAATATATTCCATCAATTTAAGCGGAGTATATTAAGCTAACGAGCCTGTAATTTCCTGCATCCCCCTTTAAAAATTTATATTCCATTGGCTGCTTTCCAGTCCTCTAGTACAGAGACCAACCTTAGGGACAAGTTACATGTTTTTCTTAGAAGACCAGTAATTTCACACTTGGAATCCTTAGGTGGATCCCACCTGGACCTGATGTTAATTTTAAATCTATCAATAAGGTCTAGCTCATCAACTCTTGTCACCACCATTAACCTTAGTTCTTTAGAGTCTCTTACGGAGTAAGTCAGTTCAGGCATAGATATCAGCCCTAGATATTCTGTAGTAAAGACAGATGCAAATAATTCATTCAACTCCCCCCACTCCCCGACCCATTTTCTTATCCTCCTTATTTCGTGATTACAATTACACAATGGTCAGTTACTACTTGAAAAATATGTTTGCCTGTGCCCACTCTCAGTTGCACAAAATTCTGAGGTTGCATCTTTACAAATACAAAGTTTCACTCTGAGGATAATTGCTGGCTTCCATCTGTCTGAAATGACACTGGAGTGCACTTTCAGGGGTGAAGTCAAACCACTGGAGAATCACAAAGAACAAAACATCAACTGGGGTGGTGGGTGCAAGCCCTATATAGTATACTGCATAGTATACCTATGTAGTAGTACTACATTTTGGATTGGGTGATTGCAGAATTCCAGATTCACTGGGCAGAATTACCCAAGTGTATATATAACATGTCATTTCCTAGCTTTGATCTTACTCTTAGTGGAGTGTGTTGGGAAGTCATTAAAACTGCATGTAGTGGCATGGTTACACACACACACACACACACACACACTGTTTCAACTGATGAGACATCACCACCACTCAAAAAAATCTCAAAAATGAAGTGATTGAATAGAAGGCACTAGTGCAAAAGACATTCACTTAGAATTTAAGAATTCTGAGCACAGGGATTTGAGTATGACAGCTGAACTGAGCTCACAGTCCTTCCATACAAAAAAGCCACCTGTGGTTACCCGCTGTAATGGTTGTTAGGGGTTACTTGTGTGTAACCTTACTTCAGTTCAGTTAGCTGGCTTGCCCCAACCATGCCCACGGTCGGAGCTCGCCCTCCGTGACCTGTTAGTCACTTGCAGAATCCGAGAGTGGGCGTCTCTTGAACCTCTTCCAGCATAAAAGCTGTTTGACCCCGAGTCTCCTCCTATGTTCTCTGCGCGGAACGCGTCTGCGCAAGTAAGGGGAAGGCAGGGGCATCCCAGCGCTCTCTCCACTATCGTCAGGGGAAGGGTCTTGGAGCCCTGTCCCCAATTCCTCCATCTCCCTCTCTTCTCTATGGGTGTTACGTTGAAATCCTTCCCCCCTGCTCGTTCCCTCTCCGGCATCGCTGGGTGGCCCTGCCTCCGTCTCTTGTTCTGATGGCAGTTCCCTGACACCCGCCCACCCAGATTTCTTCATTTCAGAGTATATCAAGGTGGGGTGGGTGAGTCATTTTGTTGCAGCCATTCTTAAAACAAGTGGGAGTCCTAAAGCATCGCTGATCTACTTCAGATCACAGTGAGATCTACCAGCAGATGCCAATCTCCCTTCTGCCCTTCGAGATCTGGACAGGCCGCTGTCAAAGAGGCTTCACAAAAGGTTTTGTAGCAGCAGTTGTATGACTACTTGGACAGGACTCCCTTTGAGTTAAATGGTCTGGATATTTTAGCACGGTGCTCCAAATTCTAAGCCCTGTTACTTGCGACAACTAAATCCCGTGGATTTCAAATAAATTTATTTTAAAATGTGCCTTTGGAATGCAGCCTGAATATTTTTGCACCATAAATAATTCCAGTACTCTTAAAAAAAAAGGGTTCTATGCAGTGTGCATCCTGTGAATTTATGATGGGTGGCAACAAATGCCAACCACCATCTGACTTTGTGTCAGGCCATGATGAGTTGCCTCTTACTCAGAGAGTAGAGTGGCTACTACAGAAGCCTGACCAAATGGTTGCTGATGTGGATTTTGCTGCAGCTGTTGTCCTTTGTCTGCTTTCTTCTATCATGTCATCACTGAGGGTGCCAACTGGCAGCAGTACCCTGGGAAAGCACACCAGTGCCTATGAAAATACAATGGCCTAGTCGTTCCAAATCGGTGGTTTATGCCAACAAGATTTCACCTCTCTACTGCAACACAGACCACCAGGACAAATGCAATGGCCTGGGATGTGCAACACGGACCAAATGAGCAAACAGGAGCCTGCGATTCTGTTCAAGGGGAGAGGTATGGATGTAGAGGTCAACAATCCTTTTCTTATGACCCAGGAGCCACTTCACAGCCACTCTGAGGTGGAGGCATCAAATAGGATCCTAAAAAAAGATTACCGTAGGTTTGGCTGTATTCTTGTTTGTTTCTTTTATTTATTTGTGACTTAGCCCCACTGTGCTCATAGAAATTGCAGGTGAAAATAAAATGAAGGGGTGACAAGCACTTTGGAGGCTAAGTTTTGGATTCCAGATATAATTGTTAACTATATTTTATCCTGTAAAGAATGAAAAGGAAGTTAACATACTAGGTTTCTTTTAATTGTTATTGTTATTGCTTTTAAATCAGCTTTTCCTCTTCCTGTCCCTGTCCCTCAATTGTGGTTTTTTAAAAAAATATTGCAAGCCTTTGGCAAGAAATGTGCTTTGTATGTGCATTTGACAATAAAGTGTTACATTCAAAAATGGGATATTTTGTTAGATAACATCATTGCCGAGAGGAATTGACTGCTATAATGGACGATAAACTGTTTGTGATTCAACAGTGTAGTTTAACTGTGTCATGGGCATCCATAGCATATGTAGATATATACTATCAAAACCCATTTTCTATTCCCATGTTCTAGGACAAGTGCAGACAAACTGAAGAAAATTCAAAAGCGACTGGCAAAGATGGCAGAAGGTTTTGCAAGTGCATCACTGGAAGACAAGTCCAAGACATCACCTTTGTTTAGTTTGAAAAGAAGCTCAAGAAAGGACACAGTAGATATTAAAATGCCACAAACAAGATGGATGCAGAAATTGTCCGCTATATTATTGGAGACAGTAGTACAAGCAAGCAGAGAGTTACTGTAATTCAGGCTTCCTTAAACTCAGCCCTCCAGATGTTTTTGGCCTACAAGTCCCATGATCCCTAGCTAGCAGGACCAGTGGTCAGGGATGATGGGAATTGTAGTCTCAAAACATCTGGAGGGCCGAGTTTGAGGAAGCCTGCTGTAATTGATGCCTGGTTCATTTTTTTCCATTTGGGAACCTCTCCCAACCAGTTCCTTCATATATTCCTACACTGCCTTCTGGTCTGCTCCCAGCTCCAGAACCAACTATTCATGCTTGCCTTCAAAACCTTCCCTGGCCTTTTCTTTCCCCTCATTTCTCATATCCCACTATGAATGTGCTTGTGACCTTCTGTCCTGGCCCACCCCAGCTAAGAAAGCCACAAATCTGATATTTAAATATTTATTGACAAAAGAAGCACTTACAGCAACTCCCACAGTGCTCTGGATTAATATGCACACACATGCCTCTAGCATTAGGCAGCTGTCCCCCAGATATGTGCCCTGCTGTCGTAGCCCCATTGCTGAGCAAGCATGGGCTAGGAGTCTCTGAGGTACCCTTGTCTGAGAGCAGCATTCATATAGTCAGGGGATCCAGAGGTCAGGTTATCCAGGTGATCACAGAGACAAGGGACCAGATGGAAAGCAGGAAGGTTGGACCAGGAACCATAGACACTATTTCTAGCATCTGAGTGCTGCTGAGAGCTCTGTTTAAGAAGGCTGGAGCCAGCTGATTCCCACCAGTGCCTTCTTCTCCTGTCCTTGAAAGCTGATCAGCTGCAGTGGAGAGATTCTGCCTTCTACCCCTTCAGGCTGCTGCTCAGCAGGTGAAATGGACTCCTGGCCCATGACACCTGCAGAGAAGTTGCAGCCACAGTGAGACCCTGCCCTTCTGCCCGCTTATATAGTGTCCCCTGCTGGGTTGTATTTCTGCAACCTGAGACTTATTCTGCATGGAAGTTGCCGCTGCTTTTCCTGCTTCAAGCCCATCCTGGTTCTGAGACGACAAGGTGGGGAATCTACTGACCCATCTGTTGCCTGAACAGCCTCTTCTTCTTCTGCCTCAACCTATGTGCCTTCCTCTGTCTTGGAAAACCCTGGCTCTTCCTCCTTCTCTTGCCCTGGCACCTGTCAGTCAGACATGTAGGTTTAGACCAGGAGCTGGGAGACCAGGGTTCAAATCTCCACTCAGCCATGAAGCTCATTAGCTGATGTTGGGCCACCTAATCTACCTCACTGGGTGGTTATGTCAATTAAACGTTGAGCTCCTTGCAGACAATTTGGGATAGAAATGCAATAAATAATTAATAATAATAATTAATGCATTTTCTCCTATTGACTGTTAAGCCTTGCCTCCACTTCTTCTGTTTCATCCCCATGTAGAATTTTAGCTTGTAGACTCACTGCCTTCTCGTACTCTCTATAGAGCATCATTCCCTTGACATCGCCATATATTTAATATACAGGGAAAAACACCAGACCATAAAAGGTCAAGGGAATAAATTGGCCACAAGAGTAGGACAGACTCCCCACCCCCACCTCTACTGGAGGCTTCCCATGAGAAGCCAAATAAATCTTTAGGCAACATGGATTTTCTTTAGAAAGCCCTGCTTGGATACACGAGGCTAGATGAGATTATCTCCCAATATGATTAGGGAGAAATATGGTTCTGTCACAAATATATATATGTGTGTGTGCGTGTGTGTGTGTGTGTGAAGCAAACTGCTACCAACTTCTCCCAGGATCAGACTGAACAACACAGGATGTCTAAACAAAGAAATCTAACCATGACCACCACAGATTGAAAAATACATTGTGTGCAGATTCATTAATTGTTCACACACTTGATACCCTAGCCTAATAGAAAAATCAATGGAGGAATCAAGTATTAGGAATATACTGCTCATTCCCCTGTAAGATTAATTACTTGTGTCCCCTTTTAATCTTATCCCCTTCTATTATTCTTTCTGCATTTGCAACAGGTTTTGAAAAACCTACAGAATCCATCAGATGCTGCCATAAGACGATTATTTTTGCTCCCACACAGAAACAAAGGGCTGTGCTTGCTTTCCTTCAACCAGGGAAAATGTTCTGTCAGATGCAATTAGTGGGTCGGGATCTTACAGCATTTTCTTTTTTAACGAAAGAGCACAGCCTCGCTAATGGTGCTGGGTGAGATTTGGCACTCAGCGTTCATGCAGATGGTCTGGCTGTTAGACCATGATGATGCATTTGTCTGCTGCATTTATAAGCCCTGGAAAAACAAGGCTTCTGCCATCCGTGGCAAAGCCTGCATTGTATTCCTTATGCCATAGTTGGAA